>NC_044333.1:28650404-28951154 GCF_007399415.2 Gopherus evgoodei
TGTAAATTTTTAACAGTGAAAGTAATTAACCATTGGAACAAATTACCAAGTGCCATTGTAGTCCATCACTGACAATTTTTTTTAATGGATTGGCTATTTTTCTAAAAAGATATGCTCTAGGAATTATTTTGGGGGAATTCTATATCCTATGGTTATGCAAGAGGTCAGACTAGGTGATCATGATGGTTCCTTCTGGCCTTGGAATCTATGAACCTATGAGATCTTTTAAGGTTCCAGTCACATTATTTTCATCACTGCCTGCACTCCATCTTGCCCTTATTTCTCATTGGATTGTCTCTGGTCCCCTTCACCCACTTTAATCTCTCATTTTTCCAATCCCAAGTGTAACACAAATCTAATTATCTGAGTTTGAGTCAAACTCTTAAATCGTACCTTTTTGAATGGGCTGGAAATTGAGAGAGTTGGTTTCTCCATCCCTAGGTTCATTGTTACTATTTCTGATGGACGTGGAAGAGAGATTGAATTTTGCTGAGATATTTTGCATACTGCTCGATATCTGTGGAAATCTAACATGTCATGAAGTAACTTCTAACTGTGTTAGGGAAAAGGAAGGAGATAAGCATCTGTATTATGGACAAATCTATACAAGAGTTTCCAAAGTGTAAGAAAAAATACTCTAGGGGGTTTGACAGGGTTACACAACCCAGAGCATCACACATTGTGTTTTGGGGTCTGATCCCCTGTGCCATTTTGTTATGGTCAATATCTGACTCTTTAATACACTCTACAGCACACAAGAGACCTTTCTCTTATATATCTACTGAAAGGGGAATGTAATGTTCTATTCCATAGTCTTGAAGCTGTTCAGTAGTTAATGTCAATTAAAGTGCATGTATGTTGATATGCAGAAGGCTGTAGAACAGCACATTTATCTTTATACTTGCTATTCTGCAGCAGATGCATCCTGATGTCCACATACCAAGGGCTAGCACTCCAACTAGCATTTAATCATTTACAAGCATTACCTTTATGTCCTTCTGAATTTAGCATTGTAATGATATGATTTACTCTCTCTCTGAGCACTGGATGCATCACAGTAAGTGTTTCTTTAGTCTCAAACTTATGAACAGGTTGGATTTTTTTCAGTGAACTCTTTATCTCATCAAGGTTCCTCTAAGTTGCTGTTAAGATTACAACATCTGGAAGGCAGATAAGGGAGCTCTATCTGGAACAATGCAGTTGGCAACTTTTTCCCAGGAAACTGAATTTGTCACTTCTGCGAAGCATCTGTCTTCTGCTAGCTTTTGAGTTCATATCCCCTGGGTGTGCTCAAAATCAGGGCTCCCAGAGTGCAACTTGCTGTCAGTCTAGTTTATGTAAGGAGGAATGCTGTGAAGACAGGAACTGGAAAGATCCTGATTAAGGGAAGTTAATTTACTCAAAAGCAAGCAATATTTATGCATGTGCACATGCAGTATAATGGTACATAGATTTTTTTGTTTTAAAGCATGCTTAATTCTGTGTAAGCCATAGTTACTGGAAACTGGGCTGTTGTCTGCTTCTACTGGCCCACTTAAGGGAATACAAATCTACTCTTGCTATCAGCTAATAAGGTACTATACTACTTTAGCTGAAGTGGTGGAGGCTTATCTGAAGTTCAAACCTTGATGAAAGCACAAGTGGGAGAGAGGTTCTCTCTAGCCACACAATATTTTCTAGATTATGGAATAGTTGTACAGAAAGGGGCCTGAAACCAATCCCTAGACCTAAGCCCCATTGATCTTTGGGAACATTCACATGTGGCTCTGCACTCTGATGTTCAGGAGCTCTTCCTGTGCTACATACTGGCACAGTTTTGATACAACTTCTATCATCAATACGGTGAAAGCAAAATGATATAAATACCTTGGACCTTTGCATTTTCATACATTTAAAAATCCAGTCATGCTGTTCCCACTCGGAAGGAAAAGCTGTATGTTCTCATTAGGATTTACAGTATCGTGGCCCACTTTGGCAGAATCCTTAGGATAATATCTGCAAATCAGAGCTTCAGGTTCTTACTTGCTCAAGCAAATACTAGTCACATGCTCAGACAAAACTAGTATGAACATAAAAGTTGCTCATTGTTAGAATTATTCCTCTGGCACAAATATTCAGCCTAACTACTGTCGTAATCCCATGCGTATTTAACTCCTATTAATTGAGGAGGGTGACCCTGTCAGCAGGTAGGGGGTCTTGGGGGACAACTACTGCACTGGTGGGGTGCAAAATAAACTTTATTAAGAAAATGCAAAAACAGGAAAAATTCAATAGTGAGGTGTGTGGGGTTTATTAAGGTAGACAATTGGGGAGGGGTTTCTTTTAGTAAATAGTATAGGGGGTTTCAATAGTGGGGTACAATACAGTGGGGTACAATACAGTTGGTAACCAATTAACACTGAAGTATAAATGTAACAGGTAGCTAACAATTTCTATGTAAAGGGTGTGTCACAGCAGCATATAACCAACTAACAGTTATGGGTAAAATGTGTTAAATAACCAACAACTGTAGGTAAAAATGTGTCACAGTGGTGTAAATGTAAAATGTGAGGTGTGTCAGAGAGAAAAAGGGTAATCAATGGGGTTTTATGTTAGACTTCAGTAATACAATTGAGGTTTGGCAGCAGTAGGAGCGGGTGAACACGTGGGGGAAGGGATTAAAAGAGAGAGAGAGAGAAAGGCAGTGGTAGAGGAATGAGGTTGGGGGATGCGGGAAGAGGAGCACGTGGTGGAGCAGAGACCAAAGGCAGAGATGCTGCTGAGAGAGATTTAAACTCAGGGAGACACAGAGAGCAGACAGGCTGCAAGTTTAAACAGCAGAGAGACTGCAACGAGTGACTGGGGAGCTCGGAGGGAGACCCAGGCAAGCTTGGTGGGGGGGATTAGGGCAGCGGGAAGACAGACTTAACCACAATTATACAGTACACAGCAAAATCTTATTTATGATCTAACTTAACCAAGACTACACAAATTAGCAAGTAACAGAACACAATGCAACAATTATTTTTTAAATCTAACTTACAGAGCACAATACAAACAATTCTTTAAACCTAACTTAACCACAGCTATGCAAAATGAAATTACAACTTATCTAGACTAAGAACCTGATTCTAATAGGTGCACCTTACACTATGCTGATTCTTTGATCTGGAGGGGGAGCAGTTCCAGAGGGCAGAGTGGTGTGTGCCCAGGGTAAAGCCCCCGGGGTGGGGGGTGGCTGCAGCAGTGGGGTGGCTGCAAGCCGGCGGCCCAGGATACAGTCCAGGAAGGCACAGCTTAGCAGCGGCACAGGCTTATTTTTAGCAGCAAAAGTGCTGCGGAGCAAGAAACAGATTACAGATACAGACCAAGGAGTTAGCTTGGGTCTGTCTGCTGGGGAAACAAGGCCAGCAGCTAGGACAGGGGGAGTCTGCAAGAGGGAGTTCTTACCAATCCCCAGGACAGCAGCAAGCACAGAGGCAGGAACAGCAGTAGCATCAGAGGATGGAGAGAGGACTCGATTTGCTTACAATAATCAGGAGATCTCCAGGCACAAATTCGTTGTTCGTGGGAGGGGAGTTTAAAAATGGGAGTACGCTCAAAAACAAACAAACAAGAGCGGGGAGAGGGCCCCCCAAAGACCCCTAGCTGATCAGACAAGGTGGCAAAAGTCTGAGGTCTGATCAGAAAATGTCTGGCTTTAAAGGCAAAATCAGGCAGTTTCCCACCAGTACTTTTGATTGGCTCCTCTTGATACAGGGGAGGAGAGAAGGCAGGGAAAGGCTGCAGGTAAGCATAGGCATGCCTGGGCATGTTCTGAGCAACAGGTATGACTCATGTGCTTAATTAGTTGGCCACTTCAGGTCTTGCATTTCTGGGCAGCGCCCCCCACACCGAGCCTGGGTCTGAACAAAGGAACCAAACAAAGAAGCAAGAAGCCCCTTCCCTAGGCAGAAAAATGGCTCCAGTTAGTCTGTACAAGCCATTCCTATGAATAGGGCTGTGACTTTAGTTAGCATAATGGCCGGGAGGGGCGGCCACACAGGACAAACAGAAAGGAGAGGGGAAAAAGAAATGCAGCAGGGGGACAGCTGTAACAGACAGAGGGAAGAATGCTTCCTGGCACAAGCCTACCTCTAGAAATTGGACATTTAGAAGGAAACTTTCTTTGGTGGCAAGTTATCCCATAATCATCTACTGCAGGGTTTCTTGTACCTTCCTCTAAATCTCAACTAGAAGTACCACAAATCTGGTCTACTTAGCTACTCCTGTGGATGCTACTTTCTGGATTGGCATTGCCACAGCCATTCCTGTAACTCTCTGGCTTTTGCCATGGAAAACCCAGGAGGCCTTGCACATTAAACAGTTTTATGATCATGCAGACACACATGCATAGGGATGGAGGACTTTGTTCCACTTTAACTGAGCAACTAAATAGTATTCTTTTTTAAGAATATCATTGCATGTAAGAGATTGCAGTGATGTGGGGTGGATGTTTTTGAAACCTAATTTCAGGCCTTTTTAGGATTATGCTTCATGAATATTTTATTTTACATGTTAGACCTCTTATAACTTGTCTGAATACTATGGTCCTAGACAGAAATAAAATTGTCAACATGTTGGGTTCATTGACAAATATGTTGAAAACTAATAAGTTCTGTAGCCAGAGCTAATGTGGCTGTGAACTTGTCAGAGCTAACAAAATAAGGCGAAAGAGTCCTTAGTACTGAGATAAGAGACCTCTAAGAAATATGTATAGTTACATTCTTCCCTCCTAATCAGCACTAAGCTAATGCTTCTGCAAGCTGCTGGGGAAATACTGGACATTTGGAGATGTCATCTTTTGGATTAGATTTGGGAAGAAGTTCTGGCTATTTGGACAAAAGTTGCTATGGGACTTTGAGGTAAAGGTATTGATCCTGGTACCACAGGTAACTTGACTGTGTTAATTGTATCTTAATGAAAATACTTAGCACTTCTTTCCATGGATCTCAAAGCACTTTACCTAGGTGGGAAAGCATTACTCTTGTTCTTACAGATGGGGAAACTGAGGCACAGGAGGGTCAATGACTTGCCTTGTGTGAACTCCTGACTTCCTATCTGCTGCACTATTCATTGAAATATGTTGCCTTCCTCCCACTGCAGTTTGTTTTATATGGTACTCTTAATTTCCTGTCCTAAACCATTCTGTAGTGTTGCTGTACATTGTTCAAACAATGCATTTTTTACTTCACCTATGATTGAAATGCAGCCACCCCTAAAGTGACCTGTCTAGGATAATGTGAAAATATAATGCACTTGGGGGTGAAAGTGGCTATATAATTGCAAGGCCCTTCTATCACTTCTGGCCCTGACTTAGATTTTGGGATGCATATTACAAAATTTCCTTTTCTTCAAGGCCAAAAGTAGCATGAGTGCAACTGTGGGGTGTGTGTGCAGGGGGGTGGAAATGGGGGCCAATTACGGCAACTAAAAACTCTGTCGTTACTTGTCTGTCTTTCCTCACCTCATTCCACTAAAGGGAGTGCAAGGCATCCATGGAGGTCTACTGCAGCCCTTAGGATGCAGTAGTTGCTGCAGAAAAGCTCTATGGTGCTGTTGCCTTTATAGACTCATAGACTCATAGACTCTAGGACTGGAAGGGACCTCGAGAGGTCATCGAGTCCAGTCCCCTGCCATCATGGCAGGACCAAATACTGTCTAGACCATCCCTGATAGACATTTATCTAACCTACTCTTAAATATCTCCAGCGATGGAGATTCCACAACTTCCCTAGGCAACCTATTCCAGTGTTTAACTACCCTGACAGTTAGGAACTTTTTCCTAATGTCCAACCTAAATCTCCCTTGCTGCAGTTTAAGTCCATTGCTTCTTGTTCTACCATTGGAGGCCAAGGTGAACAAGTTTTCTCCCTCCTCCTGATGACACCCTTTTAGATACCTGAAAACTGCTATCAGGTCCCCTCTCAGTCTTCTCTTTTCCAAACTAAACAAACCCAATTCCTTCAGCCTTCCTTCATAGGTCATGTTCTCAAGACCTTTAATCATTCTTGTTGCTCTTCTCTGGACCCTCTCCAATTTCTCCACATCTTTCTTGAAATGCGGTGCCCAGAACTGGACACAATACTCCAGTTGAGGCCTAACCAGCGCAGAGTAAAGCGGAAGAATGACTTCTCGTGTCTTGTTTACAACACACCTGTTAATGCATCCCAGAATCATGTTTGCTTTTTTTGCAACAGTATCACACTGTTGACTCATATTAAGCTTGTGGTCTACTATGACCCTTAGATCTCTTTCTGCCATACTCCTTCCTAGACAGTCTCTTCCCATTCTGTATGTGTGAAACTGATTGTTCCTTCCTAAGTGGAGCACTTTGCATTTATCTTTATTGAACTTCATCCTGTTTACCTCAGACCATTTCTCCAATTTGTCCAGATCCTTTTGAATTTTGACCCTGTCCTCCAAAGCAGTTGCAATCCCTCCCAGTTTGGTATCGTCCGCAAACTTAATAAGCGTACTTTCTATGCCAACATCTAAATCGTTGATGAAGATATTGAACAGAACCGGTCCCAAAACAGACCCCTGCGGAACCCCACTTGTTATACCTTTCTTTGATGACAGATAGGATACTGACCCCACATGGAACTCCCCAGCATGTAGCCCATCACTCAGGAATGAGGATTTAGGCGAAAGAAACTAACAAAATACATAGGATGGGATATTTATTTATTTATTCAATTTGTCACTAGTTCTTGCCTGTCTTGATTCTGTGTTCTTTCTTTACATCCCTGAGTGCTGTTAACATCGGTGGCACTTCCCTGGGTCCTGGCCACACATATCTACCTGGCTTGGGCTACATGATAAAGCTGCATATTTATACAAGTTCATAGTGCTGGATGCTGAGTGGTTTGAACATGGGCATAGGGGAGATGTTGGCATGTGATGTAAGCATCCTTTTGACCCCTGATTTACCTTGTGGATCCTATGGAAGTGAATGCCCTTTTCTTTTTGAGCTAATATATTAGTCTTATTCTCACATTATGCTTTCATATATCTGCAGAATAGCTTTTCTGAAGATGAACGGCTGTGCAGCCTCAGCTGGGAAATTAATAGGAGGTTTGCAAACTGCAGCCAATGGAAACATCATCAGCCCACATATCAGCTCAGCAATGTTTTTACTAAAAGCCTCTGCAGCTGCGTGATTGTAGAGTAATTTATTTTCAAAGGCCATCATTTCAGGCACTTTCAGTTGGCTTTTAGCAGACATTAGTGGCATTGCCCTGCATTAATCGTTGTTCTTTCATGTACAGCTTTTATATCTGTACTGCTGTGCATGGGCGGGAATGCAATTATCAGGTGGTGTCAACTCCCCTGTACTATTAACTGTTGCTACCACCAATACACAGGAGAGGGGGAGGGAATTAACCTGACGTTTGAATCTAGTTTTTCATACATTCCAAGGCCAAAGGAGAGCACTGTGATCATGTAGTCTGACCTCCTGTGTAACACAGGCCATAGAACTTCCCCCAAATAATTCCTAGAGCAGATCTCTTAGCCCTAGTCTACACTGAGGGGCGGGGGGGTCGATCTAAATTATGCAACTTCAGCTACATAAATAACGTAGCTGAAGTTGACTTACTTAGATCGACTTATCATGGTGTCTTCACTGCAGTGAGTTGACTGCTGCTGCTACCCCATCTACTCTGAATGCGCCTCTCATGGCGCTTGAGTACAGGAGTAGACCGGAGAGTGCTCGGGGGTTGATTTATCGCATCTAGTCTAGACACGATAAATCAATTCCCACTGGATCGATTACTGCCCACTAATCTGGCAGGTAGATGTTAGAAAAAAACATCCAACCTTGATTTAAAAATTCTCAGTGATGGAGAATACACCATGACCCTTAAATTGTTCCAATGGTTAATTACTTTCGCTATTCAAAATGTAACCTTATTTCTAGTCTGAATTCGAGTAGCTTCAACTTTCACTGTTGTACCATTATGTGCTCGTGTGAAACACCCATTATCAAATCTGTTCCTCAGGTAGGTACTTACAGACTTTTATTTTGCTTTATTAGACTCAATCTATTTAGTTTATCATAAGGCATGTTTTCTAATGCTTTAATCATTCTCACGGCTCGTCTCTGAACCCTCTTGAACTATCAACAACCTTCTTGAATTATGGACATGACAACTGGACACAGTATTCCATCAGCAGACTTAACAATGCTATGTAGAGAGGTAAATTAACCCCTCTACTCCTTCTCGAGAGTCCCTATTTGTGTATCTAAGGATCAAATTAACCCTTTCGGCCACAGCATTGCGCTGGGATCTTATCCATCATGATCTACCAATCTTCAGAGTCACTGCTTCCCTATCCTTTAAGTATGGCTTACATTTTTTATTCCCACATGCGTATCTTTGCAGATAGCTGCATTAAAATGCACACAGTTTGCTTGCACCTAGTTTATCAAATTATCCTGATTGCTTTACATTAGTGTAGACCTTTATCAACCAAACTTGTAATAACAATTTTAAAAATCAAGTTAGCTTGACAGGATATATTTTCTATAAATGTGTGTTGATTGACATTAATTATTGCGTCTCATTTAATGCTTTATGAATAGAGTCCTGTGTCAGCTCCATTATCTTGCCTGGATGGGTGTCAAACTGGCAGGTCCATAATTACTCAGGTCATCTCATTTACCTGTTGTAATATTGGTACAACATTAGCTTTCTTCCAGTCTTCTGGAAATTCCCCAGTTTTCCCAGATTTATTGAAAATCAGCATTAACAGTCCAGTGAGATCTTCATTTTTTTTTCTTTTAATACTCCTGGATGGAAGTTATCTGGACCTGCTGATTTAAAATTTTCTAACTTCAGTAGCTGTTGTTTAACGTCCTCCCGAGATACTTGTGTAATGGAAAGCTTTATCATATAATGAGACTGTATATATTCCCCCCACCCCCAATTATAGAACAGACATTAATTGAACATATCTGCTTCTTCTGCAGTAGTCATAATTATACCATTTCCACCTAGTAATGGACCAGTACCATTATCAGGATTCTTTTTGTTCTGAATATACTTTAATTCTTATTGTCTTTATCTCTGCCTACTATCAATTTTTCCGTTGTGTCCCTGGGCTTCCCTTATCAATTTTCCTAGCTTCTGATTTTATATCTATTGCTATCAACTTCCCATTTTTTCCATTTATTTTTATTATATTATAGCTGTCATCACTTCTCCTCTGAACCAAGTAACTATTTTTAACCAATATGGCCTTCTTCCCCTCCCCTGTGGGATGGAGATTTTCTGGGCACCTAGTAAAGTGTTCTTAAACAATTCCCAGTTAGCATTCACATTTTTCTGATTAAACTTTCCTCTCAACTGATTTGTTTCATTAATGGTTTTCAGCTTTGTGGCCCTTTTAAGCCACTGTACGTGTAGTAGTAGTTCGGACTTCATTCTCTTTGCCTAAGCTCCCATATTTTTTTTTTTTAGTTCTGTTATGAGTTCCTCTTTATCTGTTAAGACTGTTGCATATAGAATTCCTCTGTGTTTTCAATACTTTTTGTGTTAAGAAATATTGATAAGATTTAGAAATTTTGAGGATGTTTTAGTACAAGCAACATGAGATCTCCAGCATATGTCACTCAAATCAAAGTCTCTCAGGATCAGAGTTATTATAGATAGGTACTCAAGGAGCCAGTTGTCCTGTTCTGTAGTGTGACTTGATGGTCTGTGGCAGGAACCAACTAATACCCCATTTGTGCTATATCTGCTAGGGCATTGATCCATTAGCATTCCACATAATTTTTTCCAAGTTATCAGTGACTCAAACAGGTAATGCCCTTTTTCCCAATTGAGCCTTCCTAGACAGGTTATAATCTTTTGTTTTAACATTCCAGTTGTGCAAATTGTCCCACTAGGCTTCATTAATACAAACCAGTTAGAATTTCTGCTCATAAATGAGCAATTCCAAGTCCTGTTTCCAGGGCCGGCTCTGGCTTTTTTGCCACCCTAAGCAAAAAAAAAAGGGGGGGGAGGGGAGAGCGGCTGGGGCGGCAAAGCAGGGAAAAAAACAAAACAAAACAAAACACTTTGTGGCTGAAGCGGCAAAGCAGAGGGGCGAGAACTGGAGCAGCAAAGTGGGGGGAAAGGGGAGAAACAGCGGCGCAGCTGGCAAAGCGGGGAAAAAACAAAACAAAAAACCCTACATGGTGGCTGGAGCCAGGGGGACTCCCTATGCTGCAGAGTGCGCGCCCAGTCTAGTGTGGGGGAGGGAGAGCGGGGGAGAGAGAGAAGGGCGGCGGCCAGTGCTTCAGCGGGGCACTAGCCCCACAGCCCTGACCACTGCACCGCCTGCAGGGAGGGCTCCGATCCTGTCAGCAGGGATGGAAGGACGGGCTGCTCTGCCGTGTTTGCTGCAGGGAGCTCCCCTCCTCCACGCCGCCACCCCCTACAGGACGGCTGGAACAGTGAATAAAAAAAAAAAAACGTGGCCATTCCACCCTAGGATTGAGTGGAATGCCGCCCCCTAGAATCTGCCGCCCCAAGCACCAGCTTGCTCAGCTGGTACCTGGAGCCGGCCCTGCCTGTTTCTTACCCAGGCTCCTAGCATTGGTGTATAGGAAACTAAAGAATTTCTTATGTCATTTGGTTCTTTGCTTAATTTTCTTCTCAACTATTTGATTCTGTGCATATTTCTCCTCTTTTTTAACAGTCTCCTGACTACTCTAGCCAGTGTGTCCCACAGGAGATGGGTTTCCCTTTGACTGAGTTGAAGACCATCCAAACTATCTAGGCACATCTCCCCATAGAAAGTGGACCAATGTTCTAGAAACCCAAAACCTTCCACCTGCTCCTTAGCCAGTGATTCACTTCTAGAATTTTCTGCCTTCTGTCTTCCATCCTTCACATGACAGGCAGGATCTCCCAGAAGATCACTTGAACATTCTTCAGGAAAGTCATCTGCATTGTGGGACAACTCACCGATGGTAATGTCACTAATGCTAATATGAACAATCACCTTGCCTGTTGACTTTAGAAGCTTATCTAATCTTACAGTGATGTCCCATGTTTTGGCTTCAGGAAGATAGCCCACTGACCTATTTTCTTGTCTTGTCCATTGCAGAATGTTCTCATGAGTATTGAATCCCCAACAAGGATCTTCTGCCTTCCTTAGACAGTAGGACAATTCTTTGGGGGTGAGCTTGCTTTTCTTACAGGTTGGGACAAGCTGCCATCCACAAGTGTATAATATACATCTCTCCAGGCCCTTGGACCAGCTGGATCTTGATATTTATCTTCCACAGTTTCCATGTTGAAGGATCTGATATCAGCTGGAAACTTCTAGCTATGTGGAACTGGAACTCCTTCTGGTCCTCAAGTGTATAGTGCAGTGTTTCTCAAACTCGGGTCGCCGCTTGTGTAGGGTAAGCACCCTGGTGAGCCGGGACGGTTGGTTTACCTACCCCGTCTGCAGGTCTGGCCAATCGCGGCTCCCACTGACCACGGTTCGCTGCTCCAGGCCAATGGAAGCTGCTGGAAGCGGCATGGGCCGAGGGACTTACTGGCTGCCGCATCCAGCAGCTCCCATTGGCCTGCAGCAGGGAATCGCGGCCAGTGGGAGCTGCAATCGGCCAGACCTGTGGATGAGGCAGGTAAACAAACTGGCCCGACCCTCCAAGGGCTTTCCTTACACAAGCAGCGACCTTGTTTGAGAAACACTGCTGTGGTGGAGGGTAGGGCAGGGTCAAAACTCCTTCCCCTCTGACCTCATTTTCTCTCAATCAAGGGAAGTAGCCAAATAGCTCTTACTTTCCTTCCCACTGCAAAGTCACAAATCAAGTAGGTAAGCAAGGGAAGACCTTACACTTCTTACTTCCCTCATAGGTAGGGCTGTGACAATTCAGTCAGTGAATAGCATTTTGTTGTTTAAATCTAGAATGTTCCTAGTCAGTCTAGTCCAGAGGAAGCTAAATTCATCAAAGAGGAAGAGGGCTGTTGATACCACAAAATAAAATTTAGCTTGAGTTTGCAAAATATTTATGTATGTGAGAACAACTAGTTGAACATCCTGGCTAAAAGAACATAAAATACACTTGTGTTCTGGAATTGCTATTAACTGCATCAAAAAGATGTAGTAAAAGAATACTGTTTTATGAACAGATTTTTGGCCTAAGCAAATTTGCCCATAGTTATAAACAATTTAAATATTACTTTCTAACCTTTCAGGGCCTGTCTGAATTATTGCTTAGCACATAATGGCTGACTGCACTAAAAATGTCTGACTCATCTCTTGCAAAGCATTTAGGGATACACTGAGTGTATAAAACCATATGCTAGTCAGCCTGCTTCCCTGACAGTAGTTCAATATGATGCCAGATAAGGGGGCTTGAATCTATAAAAGTTATAGTGCTATAAGGCTTAATGTATTCATCCTTGGGGTTGTACCTGAGGGACATGAGATTTTGTCCTCTCCCTGCCTTCTCTTAGCTGGATGTTGAATGCTATGATCCCCTGTGCTTGTAGCCTTAGCTTCTCAAAATGTTTTAGGCGTCTCCTCCGTCAGTCAGCCACTCGGAAGGGAGTGACTTACTGGTTTCAGACCCATTTTTCATTTTCATTCTCTGCTCCCGCTTTACCTCCGTATACCTCTTGGCATGAAGCAAGGGATCAGATCAGTAACAGGTGAGAGCATAGCAAGGTAGTAGGGCAGGGGATTTTCATTCTGGGGGAAGGATAAAGATGGGTTCTGGAACAGATTCCTCTTAAGAATACTAACCTTGCAACACTAACCCTGAGCCACAAATCCTCCTGCCACAAGCTCTGGTTAGACTCGATAGGCTAAAACTCCTCAGCCACCATGTTCTAAGGATTACAGTGAAATCCCCCCCTTCTTCCTAATTGAAGATCAAGCCACTGGCTTGTTCACTTCACCCTGCATCACTTGATATAGATGCAAAGAGAATTTTGTAGTAGCATTTCTTAATTAATGTTTGTCTATTCATAAATCAGTCTCTGGATCAAACTGAAAGTCTGCATGAGTTAGTGCTTTAAGATATACTACACTAAAATCCATGGGAGGTTTCTATTGTATTAGGAAACTCACACTGGGGAGCAGTTAAAGTAGTACCCCTGACTTCAAATGGCAACTGGACCTCTATGTGAGTAAGCAGAGTCACAGTTCGGCCTCAAATTGTTCCTCTGAACAAGAGGTATCATTTCAGGAAAAAAATGGGTGGCAGTTATGTCAGAATATAGAAAATATGTGATTACATTATATCCTGCAAAGTCGGAGAGTGGAGGCAGTGGAAGACATAATGGAGCATGTAGACCTGTGTAAAGGTTTTGAGGGGGAGGGGACAACTTCCCCCTTGCCACATAGCAAATAATGCCCCTACTCCTAACTACTACACAGCAAATTCTGCCACCTTTACTCATGTTGAGTAGTACCTTAGTTTTGCAATTACTTCCACTGAAATAAAAGGAACAGGCATGTAGGAAGTCACTACGTTTGGAAATTATGCTGGAAAAACTGTCAGTGCCTACCTCTGTGGAGCAGAACACAGCCAGCCAAATTGCATGTGGGAGTGTAGTGACTGTTGGATGCTTAAAACATTGGTTCCTTAAAGGCTGTGCCCTTGAGGATTGACAAGTAAATGTTCACTAGCACACTATGTGGATACAGGGCTTTTTGACAGACTTATTTCTCTAATCTGTCTGATAAATCTGTGTACTCTCATTCATAATTCAGCTTTTGCATACTCTTAGCATCCTTTGGTTACCATGGTAAGCAAGACTCAGGGACAGCAGCACCTATCCCCTAACTCAGCTGTATTTTGCATAAAGGATGTTACTTCCTAACCCTTCTACTTGATTTGTGTCCTGAACAAGGAGGCTTATAGTCAATTTCTCTTTCCTAAGAAAAATAGGAAGGTGTCCAAGATCTGGGATTAAATACGCTCAAACTGCAGCACCCAACATTTGGAACAGAATGTGTATTTTGATTGCATTCAAACATAGCTTTTTGAGGATCAAATGTTCAAACATAAACCCCTAAATACTGCCTGCAAATACATCAGTACACATTTATCTGCTCTCATATGCATTTGTTTAGGCAAACTCTCTCATGCATTTACTCATTTCTGTGACCTCAATTTAGGAACCTAAGTTAGGAAACTTGTCCTGAAGTGTAGAATTGCTTTTCCTTGGGATTCCCAAAGATGTTTTAAGATTCTGTTCATGCAACCACATTTATAATAAATATAGCACTGAAGGTTACCTGTTGGTCTTTTCTCATCTCAATGTGCCTGATAATCCCTATTGACACTAATGGGAATGTGCATGTATCAAGGTGAAACAGACTGGAGAAGTGAGTCGCTTTGCCAAACCTTGCAGGTAGCCTCTGGCAAACATGAATCTAAGAAGCGTGGTGTATTTCTAGCATCTACTGAGACTTCTAGAAGATAACAGAAACATCTTTTACTGTTTAAAAAAAATCTGGGTGTTAGGTCCTGAATTTAGGAGTTAGTTAAAATTCAGGAACAGCCATTGTGATAAACATTTTTAAATGTATTTATCAATGGGGATCTTGATACGTGGTCACAGGTCTGGTAAGATTATCAGCAACATTCTGGAGGCCAGGCAGAGGCTTTAAATTAATTCTTCTGCAAATAATGCCAAGTCTGTGTGTTACCAGGAAGGGTTAAAAATTATTTTTTCTAAGTCACTGGTGTTCCTAGCACAATTAGTTCATATCTATAGAAGTTGCATTTCTAGGGAGTATAGGCATTTTTCTGTTTTCCATATCCTCACAAAACTAACTGGCAAGAGTATAGAGTAAGCATTTCCTTTCCTGATTAAAAATGTATATTCAGAATAATAAAATATTTTAGTTTTGCATTTGGGAAGTTTGCACATCTCATTTGCATTAAACTGCAGTTTTCATGTCTCTAAAAAGTAAACAAGTCTACATATTTCACATATACACTTCCTCTTGTAAAAAGCTTTGAATATCTAGATGGGTATCATTTATATTTGTTGTCACATTGGATTTGAGTGTAATTTGTCAGGCTTTACAAAAATGTCTCTGACATATCTTGATTAAACAAACATTACATTGCTAGATTACTCAGACCTCCTTATAATCTCCCCACAGAATATTTATTTATGAGTAAATTAGAGATGTTGCTAGCACAATTCCTTTATAGTAACGTAGGGTTTGAGACCTAAAATCCCCGTAATACTCGGCTGCTTTCTCTACTACTTGGACTCTATTGGAGTGCTTACCAAACTTCAAATGCAGTCCAGTAATGCAGTGCCACAGGAACAAAGAAACTGCTGTATTTTCCTAGTAATTGTATTTATGTGCAATTGTATGAAATATAGTGTTTAATCAAAAATGTGTAACTTCACAAATTAATATTCTTCATGTATTTGCATCTGTATGTAATAGGCTAGATTGTGCTTTTAGGTATGGCCTTGGGCAATGGGTGGTAAGTAAACTAGACCATCCAAGGAGGTGTTGACTGATACACCACTAGATGACAATTCTTCTCTTGCTTTCTCTTTGATTCAGGATGATATTAATTTGTTGATGGCTTATTGCAGCAGCAAATTACTAGAAGCACCCGCTGCACTTGCTCTGCTACTCTGGTAATTAATTTTTTGGGAAAGGAGGGAATAGCTAAGGCTCCACTCATATCCTTCACCTTCTAATCCATCTTTTGCCCCTCAGCTCTGAGAAAGGAATAAGTGCATACAACAATCACTCACTCACTCCTGCACACCAGACCCAAGTTCTAGAAAGTCTGTGTACAAGGCTTTTACTACCTTACATGAGCATATTGACCAAGCTTCAAATTAACCCTGACTACTCACAGCTACCTCTCTGTGCCCTGATGTATGTATTTTGTAGGCACAGATTAGGAGTCTATTTCTGATAAAGATGTCCTTCCCTCTGTCCGACAGGTGCTGCATTGTGACTTAGCATGACTGAAACAATCCAGTGACAGCTGAAGGTAAGAAACCTATCTTTTCCCCCTTGAAAAAAATCCAGTTAAAGAAATGGGGAACCACCCCCCTTCTTACGTGTAGAAAAGAATAAGTGTGGACTCCCCAGGGCCGGCGCTTGCATTGAGGTGACTTAGGCAGTCGCCTACGGCGCCAGGACTATGGAGGGGGTGGCATTTTGCCGGGGGGGCGGCAGGCGGCTCCGGTTGACCTGCCGCAGTTGTGCCTGAGGACGTCCGCTGCTCTCGCGGCTCCGGTGCCAGAAACCCTGGTGCCGGTCCTGGGACTCCCTGATATATCTCTTGCTTTAATCTAATTGTTCTATAGTTTAAAGTTTACAGACTGACATTATCATGAACCAATACAATATTGAATATTTAGGACTAAATTGTGATGAATAATTTCACTTCAAAGGAGCTTATTTTTCACATCTGCTATTATTTTAGCAGCAATTACAATTCACCTTTAAGAGTCTTCACTAGAACTCTTCTTGAAGTGAAAATGTTTACTACAGCCAAGTTAGAAACAGCCATCTATCTCTGTCAATTGTCTTTGTACCAAGTGATTACTGCTTTTTCTTGTCCTTATCCACCACTTAATACCCTAGAGATCCTTGCAGAGTGCTTGCTATTCCAGGGTCACTATGCACAGCAGTATTTTCTGAACCTTAATGATGCAATTTACACTGCATTGTACCTCAGGAGCACATTTTGTTATTCAGATGCTTGGTTCCATTTCTACAAGTCTATTCTAGATCAGTTACAGGTGTTAGTCTTGACTACTAAATGTCTTGGGTTTGGATTTTTTTTATACCATCCCTCCTCACAGTGTCTAAGGCTAGATGATAACCTTACAGTCCTCTCTGTATATAGGATGCTATGTAGCTGCCCCAGCCCCAGCCAAATTGTAGCTGAGTTACAGTTCCTTCCTTGTTCTGGAGAGGGAGTAAACAACGCCAGCCATCTTTCTGTAGCCACTTAACCTCCCCTCAGTGTGCCCAGCTACTTACATTGGAATAACCTGTCCACCCAGGGCCACCCAGAGGTGGGGAGACAAGTGGGGCAATTTGCCTCAAGCCCTGCAGGGGCCTCCACAAGAGTTTTTCGGGGCACCTGGAGCCACTCATTCCAGGGCCCCCGGAAAACTCTCGTTGGGCATGGTCCCCCGGAGCTTCTTCTGCTCCGGGTCTTTGGTGTCAATGCGGCGGTGGGGGGTCCTTCTGCTTCCGGATCCACCGCCGAAGTGCCCGGACCCGCTGCTGAAGAACCCAGGTCCCCTGAATCCTCTGGGCAGCCCTGTGTCCACCTACTTCCTCACAGAGGGTGAAATCAGTTGAGTAGCCCTTGCTACCAGTAAAGGTATTGCCTCCTTCAATCCAGGTATAACACGGCTCCTGGGATCACCTTTCTTCCATGCCCTTTAAACTATGACAACCCTTCTTGGAATCCTTCCAGCGATTCCCTATCCTGCAAGAAATCCAGTTCAAGCTTCCTACATATCTCTTGTCTGGCCTTCTGTCATTCTGCACACCCTCATGCTCTACCAGTGGCTTTGTCTACACAGGAAAGAGAGAGAGTGTGTGTGACTTAGGGTGTGAATTTGAACTATATAGTTACACTGGTATAACCTCCATGTGTGGAAACTTATTCCAGTATGAGCAGCTTTGTGTGTGTGTGTGGTTTGTGTTTGTGTGGTTTTTTGTTTGTTTGTTTGTTTGTTTTGTTTTTTGCTTGGTTTGTGCCCTTTAGGAAGGGATTTAAATTGAATTGAAAAAAAGCCATTATTTTATACCAGAATAAGTTTGGCCACATGGGGAATTACATCTGTAGACAAATGCTTAGTCATTATACGTTTATGTGTAAACTTCACACCGTACCTATTTTGGATAGCATAGTGACAACAACCTTCGCTTTTACGAGCTTCTCGCACACAGCTCCAGGCCTCCTTCCACTCCTCCCTCTGTGTGGAATACCCTTCCCAAGCTCATCAGTAAAGCCACTACTCTTCCCCCTCACCCCACCCCACCCCAATAAATTCCTGCCTGAAGACCCCCCATTTCTATGATGCCTAGAGGACACTGACTTCTATTAACTAGTTTTAGTAGCTGGGAGCAGTTTTTATATGATGATAAAACCTTAACATTAGTCACAGTCACAAAATGATGGTAGAAGGCTAACACAATTACCACCTTGACCTCCTTACTTACTACTTGTACCCATTCTCATCTTTCTTTTTGTCACTCTTTAGACTAAAGCCCTCCAAACAGGGGCCAGGTCTCCCTTTAATTGGGAAAGCACCGGAGTGTGAGTGCTAACAGAAATAACCCTGACAATAAGTGTGCTATGTTTTATATTTTAAAGCATTTTCACTGTATAATTATGACTTATTGATTGCTTCTTGACACAGGTAGCAAAAAATCATGTACTCTGGTTGCAAATGGTAATGTGTTCCTTTGCTGTTACTTTCATCTTTTCAGGGTGAGCCATTCTAAAATTTAAAATGTAGCTGGCTAATAACATACTAAAGAATTAACTGGGTTGAAGAATTTTTTTTGTTTTGTTCCCCAGACACCACCTAAATATTTGTTCTAAAATTTTGTGACTGATTATATAAAAGTGTACTTGATGATCATGCTTGCATTGACCATGGGACACAGCAGCTTCCTATATACGGAGTAGCTCAGTCAGCTCCAGTTTGAGAGCCGTAGAAGGAGATTTAATAGTAGGAATGAATGGATCTCTTTGGTCCTATTTCAGAAGAAACAGGAAAGGCAAGCTGCCAGTTCCCACCAAAAGAATTGAGCAGGCAGAGTTTACTCTCCTGCCCCCACTGAAGTATACAGCATGTCACCTACTGATTTCTGATCCACTACAAGGAGTGTAAACTGCACCAGTCCCACCAGGAAAACTCGGCTAGAGGGGTGGACATCAACACCTAGTAAGCAGCCAGTAATAGGGGGGTCAGTTGGAGCCAAAGTACTGTCCGGTAATGCACAAGCACAGCAGGAAGCCTTACTTGTGCTTCAAGAAACTCCTGTTTGCAGTGGGCAGGCTTGGGGGGTGGGGAGTGGAGGGGGGAGCTGAAGATAGGTATTAGCATAGTCATTCCTATACTAGCACTACATCTCATTGACATAGTAGGTCCCATAGTAATACTTGCAGAGCTTAGGTCTCCTTTGGGGATGTAGCTGTGGAATGTAGTCTTTCTTGGGCTGGAAATCCTGTTCAGGTGAGATAAGGGATGATTCAGTGTGGTCAAGGCCGGTTCCAGGCACCAGAATTCCAAGCAGGTGCTTGGGGCGGCAATCTGCAAGGGGCGGCAGTGTGTGTGTTTTTGTCCTCAAGCAGTGCGTCGACTTGCCACCGCAGATGACAGGGGCAGTCCGTGTGCCATTAGGAAAGCACACGTGTTTCCGCTGCGGCGGCAATTTGGCATCAGCTTCTATATTCAGCTGTCCGAGCCGGCGTGGAAACATGCCTGCCACCCTAATGGCAAGCAGACTGCCCCCGCCATCGGCAGTGGCAATTCGGCATGCTGCTTGGGGCGGCAAAAACAGTAGAGCTGGCCCTGAGTGTGGTGGCTTAATTTAAAAAACAATGAAACTCAAAGGTTTCAAATGGGTTTCAGGGTTCTTTTAAAATTCATAGGATGTGAAACTATGTGCGCTCAAACAGCTGAAAAGCTTCTCTCAGCCCCCTGTGAACTAAAATTGTTCAGTTTCAGATAGCTCGGAGAGCCCCTGTTGTACCTAGAGTAGGATTAGTTCATTAAGCTGCAGCACTGAGTGAAGATATAACATGTCTGTACTGCTTAGAGGTCTGCCATCACTGTAATCTTGTAAACAAAAAATCACTCCATTTCAATATATTTTTCCTAGTGCATTAAATAAATTTGATGCTAAATGGTGAATTCGAGGGGTGGAGGACAAAAGTTTAAGGCAACCTCCCCTATTGAGCTTTTCAAAGATGCTCTGTAAATGGAAGTTGGAAGGTGCCTTGCATTATCCAAAAGCAGAAGAGGTGACAGGCAAGGTCAAACTATTTCTAGCAGCAGCATTTAAACTCTGGTGTGACTGAAACTTGAAAAGCCCTGAGAAGTCAAGGGACAATGGTGTATATTTAAAAAAATAAATAAAAAAGTATGTGGAATTAGATTTTCCGCACAGGGAGCATAAAAATAAAAACAGAAATTCACTTAGCTACTTAGCTAAGTTTATCCAGTAAAACGAAAGAAAAAATGAAATGCTGAAACTAAAATCACAGGGAAGGAAAAAACCCTAGAAATACAATTACTCGAAATAACAGCATAGGCTTCCAGCACACTATAACAGTGCCAGCTCTGCTCTATACTGCAGTTTAACTGAACCTCCAAAGTAACCATTATGATGTATTGTGTGTCAAATATTTCTGCTGCAGAGCTGCATGTATGGGCCAAGATGATTTGAGTAGGCACTAGGGTGTTGTTCTATCTGATTCCAAAATAAAAGAAACAATCCACAAAGAACAGCATGGCGTGAAATGGGAGTTCCTGTCCTTGGGAGTCTGCATGGAAAGTGACATGCTGGAGTATTTGGCTTGGAGTTCTTTGGCTTTTTTTCCTTTACTGCTGAAAACAAAAAAAGATCCTGATTTTATTATAACTATTTCTTTTTCTAAACTGCAACGTTAACTACTTCAGACCAGCATCATCTTCACAGTGTGTGCTGCTATAATCTACAAGTATCCTGAAATCATTGGCTGTATAAAACTTACCCTGGTCTGTTCCCTGGGGAAGATTCTCCAGGCTCATACATAGGAACAAACCTAATGCTGTTCAGCTTCTTACACTGCAACCATCAATGTGGCTTCTGAGTGTTTTCCAAACATCCATAAAACAGAGTGTCTGTCTCATGTGGCTTATTTGTTCCTTTCCCAATCTCCACTCTCTTTCATTGCTGTATAGAGGAATATACAAGGTGTAAGGCAGTGGTGAATCAGACCCTCTGTCCTTAAATGGCAGATGAAGGCAGACAGGAAACGTTGACCAACCTATTCAAAACAAGCCTGCTCTATCCTGTTCCATATACTTCTGATATGTTTTCTGCCTTCACCCTCCCATCCCCTCTGAGGACCGTGAGATGAAAAAGGAATGATTTTCTATACCGAGTTTATCTGCTGCTGTTTGTGTTCCCCACTTGGTCTTAATCCCTTGAGTGTAACACCACACTTGGTTTCACAGGTGAAAATTATGTCACAAACATATATCTTGGGACAGAGGCCCCTGTCTAAACGGAACCTTTTGGGGACTCTAAGTGTTTCTGCAGCATACCATAAAAGTTCTTTATTTATAAGCCAGGACTTTATATAATAGGGATAATAAAATATATTATTATGGTGACTTTTTACATTTTACATTTTCATTAGTACCACTCATCCTAAAGTATCCTGTGTGGATGGGCGTACACAACCCTACTGAGGTGGAAAGGGGCAATTAACTGTCTCTCACCATAGACCAAAGAGACTGGAGTAAAATTTAACTCTTACCTAGAGTATTGGGGAATTATAAATATGTACAGAATTTAAAATTAAGTCCTTATCTGAAACATGAATGCAAAAAAACCCCTCCATTATACTCATTTAGGCATAGCTTTTTCAAATACAGAAATGACAGCTAAGCTCCTCACTCTGATAATACCATTCCAAATCTCTCCCAAGATCATTACAAGCAGTGCATGTTACTTCATCATGCTTGTTAATTCATTTTGATACTCTTCTCCATGCTGAAGGAGAGTTGGAATGTTAAACATACTGTTTGTAATTAAGAAAACAATGAAGTACTGAATGAGAGATGCATTTTCAAAACCAGCCCCTCAGTTTGTACTTGCATGTGCTCCTTGTCCCTGCAAGAAAACTCAAGTTTTTATTGACTAGACAGATAGTGCATGTAAATGGGTGACTGCCTAAATACTTATTTGGGATAAATATGCAAGTTTTGACAGTAGCTTGTGAGGGTAATTTTTCACAGGGGCTAAACAAAGATTAACTGCTAGTCTTATGAATTTCTGCCCATTGGGACTTAAATTAAATTCTTTTGTATAGCAATTCAGTTCTCTGGGAGGCAGCTATTCTTTAGAACTCCTCTAGATGGTACTGCTACCACATTTTCCATAGCTAAAATATGCAATTGTATAGTGTGAAGAACCTGCTATATAGGCACTAAATTGCCAAAACTGTCTATGACATAGTTCTGAAGCTATTTCATAGAGCTATACTTAAAGATATTAGGTCTGATGCTCCTCTGACTTATACTGATGTAAATAAGGAATAATTGAAATTAGCTGTGATTCACTATTGTGAAACTGGTATAAAGGCACAGAATCATTCCCCTTGATGTCTTTTACTGGTAGTTTCGCTGGTTTTACTCAGGACCTCATAGTACTCATTACTTTATATATCTGCGTGACCATAAACATGTTACATTTTAACATTAGAAAATGTAACTGGGCTAAGAGTGTTGGAATTTACACTTTTCTTATATTTGATCCCCTTCATTGTAGTTTCTCTTTCCATACATACTTGATTATTGCATTAACTATTAGAACACAGGATGTTTTATAGAAAAAAATTCACAAAATTCCAATTCTAATCTTCTAATAGAAAAATGTAAAAGTTTTGAAGATAGATGGAAAAAAATCTCAATATAGGTCCTGGTGTTATCTTAAAAATGATATTGGTGCATGGTAGGCAGCATCCTAGAATCTGATAGGAAATCTGCTCTTAATCCTGCTGGAAAGAAGAGTAATGTAACAACTTGTACATCAATGTGTGTTCATCAAAACAGGTAGGCTATTGTACTCCTAGGGCTTGATCCAAAGCCAGTCACTTCAAATGGACAGACCCGCCCCCGCACTGAAGTCAATGGGTTTTGGATCAGGCCCCCAGTCTAATGCATGTAGAAATAAAGGAAACATACGCTTTTATTATAATGATGACCTAATTTATAAACCCTTGGCACAGAATCAAAGGCATAGAAGTTTCTGCCACACTTAGGCATTCACAGAAAATGTTGTAAATGATCTGAAATTGGCAAGAGGAACTTGATTTTCACCATTCATATTAGGACATGGAACTCTGATTCATTATGTTAGTAATTTTATTTAATAAAATCCTATTTGTGCAGCAGGAAAGAACCTTTCAGTTGCATAGGCTATATAGGGTTCACTTGGGAAAAATGAACACCGGAAATATAGGGCCTGATTCAGTGCCTTTTGAAGTCTGTAGGGGGGCATCAGTGGATTTGAAACACTCATAATGCATACCTGCCAACATCCTCCAAAAAAGGTAAAATGTAAACTTACACAAAGCATTAGAAGCATGTTCCTTGAAAATAAGTCTTGGGAGATCATCTGAGGAATCTAAATGTGGATCATCTAAACTAGAAGAGAAGTAAGGAAAAAAGATTACTTTAAAGAATTTCAGCCACAAGGCAAATTTTTTTTAAAACAGTCGAATCACTCTTTCAGACTTTGTGTTCTACTTAGCAGGTCTGTAGTGATGCATGGTACCACAAAAACATCCACAGGACACTGTCCTATGTTGTCTTCTCACCTACAGCTAGCTTTCCCCATCCATTCTCATTTCAACCATTTTCAGACTATTTAAAAAAAAAAAGGAGGCGGGGCAGGATGGAAACAAGTTGAACCAGTTACTGCTGCTAGCATTTTCTAGCCAACAGGAAAATTGCAGCACACATGGACTGTAGCTTACTCCATATGCAAAAACTGAGAAAATTAATCCCTTTGGTTTCTGGCCAAAGCTAATACCAAATACCCCTTCTCTGTAAACAAAAACATACTTAAAATTACATCGAAAAATCATTTTCACAACTTTTTGTCTCCGTGGGTTTCTGTTTCTCTCCTGTTGTCTCAAACCAAGTCTATAATCATTACAGAATCCAGACCCAACATTTTTCGTGGAGCTGGCTGTTCTGCATTGTTCATTGAAGGAAACAAACTGCAAATTAAAAAATGGTGATTCCAAAATGTCACTTTGTAATTACATCTGGGGCCAGACTCTTGGAAATGCTCAGCCCCCAGAACTTGCTTAGATGCCTAAGAGACCTGCTGAGGGCTCAGTTTACTGGAAAGTCTGGCCCTTGATCTATTACAGGTAGTAGCTGATTCATGTCTCTTAAAAATGTACTGTTTACAGTCAAATCACCTTTGTTCCAGTGTTTCATCTGTCCTTCACTGTACTGTGCCTGTTGTCTAGAAAAGAATCTGTTATATTTATTTGATTGCGTGTCTGTCTAATTTTGGTTTTGGTAGGTTGCTTTTATTGCTGATTGCTTTTGTATTTGCATTTTTAAGCATGAGAATTTCATGTTTCAACTCAGCTGCTGAGGGATAGAAAATAGAATATTTTACTACACAAAGTTGCTTGAGAGACAAAGGGGTTACCTTATTTGCCCTGTTAACACCATCGATGAAATTTTGCTTACAAACACGTTTGAAAGGATTTTGAGGTTGCAGGTAATTCCTGCAATAAAGAGTCACTCTACTGTGATTTCATTTTCTCAGACCACATGTGGCTTCATTTGTTCACTAATCAAAATATTTATCTGACAAATCTGGTGCTGAGGCCACACCTGAGGAATTCTGCATCAAGTGGAAATAACTAGGTCTTCTCACATGCACCCACTCACATCCTTATTCAGTGAGTCCCATTGCCCACTGATTCACTTGTTTAAAGTTAGGCATATGCCTAAGTACATTGAATCTGAGCTTGAGAGAGAGGTTCTGAAATGTTGTGACCAGTGCAAGTGTGGCTCTGAAGCCTTGCTGTTAGTAGTAGAAAGAGAGAATCAGGAAAAAGCCAACCTGCCCCATGAATGGGAGTTCACTAAACCATTGAATTGAATGGGTTGGGAAGTCTCATCCCTTGCCTTTTTTGTGGGACCCAAAGCCTTCCCTTCTGAGAGGGCATATTGAAAGCTTTTTTGACACGAACATGATAAAGCTTATTGGTCCCTCCAACATCTTCTTGCGAGCATCTTCACAGAAAGCTCCAATTTTACCCATTGCTGGGGAATCTGAATATAAACCTATTGTTATCCCAGCCCTTGGCTAAGCCATCCAACAAAATGTTTCTCAGACATTTTGATCCTAATATTATGCAAGACTCTGTCACCGCTGATGGTCATTTGCTGTGCATTTGTACTTTATGTCTGATCCTCTGATACTTTAAGGAAGGCTTGCTCAGTATTCTTACTGACATAACTAAGTTATCCAAGATTCAAAGGTGTTTGGATTTTTCTAAAGGTTGCCAACTGTTTGTTGCATGTATGAATTATTAAAGATTTCTGTACAACTACAAACATTTGTTCAAATGTGTGCTGCAAGCCTAAAATTCTGTTTCATCAGCTTATAGCTATGACCACAATGTTTGCACCTGCAGGAGGTCGTCTCTTTGTAACTTTAATCTTTAAACTAATCCAGCTCTCACCATCTAATTGATGTGCCTTGCATACCAATCACATTATTTTTTACTCCTTTTATAGTTGCCTGGAAATGACACAACCTACTTTACTATTCTTTAGTCTTAAATAGGTGAAACTGGGAATTGAGGAATAATCAGTAATGGTTATCTGCCTTTCCTATTTAAGAACAATAATGATGTTCACTCATCCTGAACAAGGCCTTTAATTAATCATTGTAGTTAGGCAGGTTGAAGTCCCATTGTTACCATCACTGAAGCATAACAGTAATATAAACTCCTGCTTAAGTGCTTTTGTTCTGTGAAATAAATCTTTACATCCATTCCTAAAATTTATTAAAAGTATAACACTGGCCCGTTATTATATTTTTATTACAATATTTTCAAACAAGTGTATTTGTATTATCATTTGTGGCTCACAGCTTTAATTTCCTTTTGTTGAATTTTTAGGTACATTGTGTGTTTGTGTACACTCAAATACATCAGCTTTCTTATTATCACCCTTCCCTTAAAGAACTAACCCTCCGTGTATAATCTTTCATTAGACTTCACAATGGGTAGCTGGAATTGCACAAAACACCATATAAATCTCAGTTTATTTTTATGTTTGGCTATGTACAAATTTTAAATGGGAACCGGGAACACCACAGAGCTACCTGCATTACTTTAAGTGCTAGTACCTTTATTTGCTATTGACTGCAATGTAATATTCATCTCTAATTTAGAAGCTGAGGAAATAGGCAGCATTTAATATAATTAGTCCAAGTGAATAATTTAAAAGAAATAACTAATCACATTCTTATGGGAGCCACATATCCACTCATAACTTTGAGTCCCCATCGAAGTGGCCACACCTTCACACCTTTCTGTTGTCAGACACAGGAGCAGATATAAATGCATCCCCTTGCATTAGAAGAACTGTAGAACTTGCAACTGTGCAGCAAGTTTTGCTTCTGCTCTTTGGATTTTCCAAACAGCAGAAGCAAAAATGTACAGGAAGTCAAGCATCCATAGTTTCTGATGAGGACATAATTTTTCTATATCTGTCTTTGATTGTCCAAACTCTCTTGATCTTTTTGGATGGGCTGGTGGACGTGAAGTTTGAAGTGTGTCAGATAGTGCCTTATTCAGAGAAGTATTGAATCATTTTTAATCACTATTACTATTTGAAACATATTTATCTGGGTGCCAGGTAAAGTTTGTGTCAGTTGCTATATTGTTCAAGTTTTTGCCATGTTTTTAGTGAGACACAAACAGCACCAAAAAAAAATGGATGTATGTTCAGATATAGTATCCTTCACTTTCTATCCAAAATGGTTGTCCAGCATTGCCAGACAATAGTTAACCAGCTGTGTGTGTGTGTGTGTGGAGTTCGAAGTGTGAGTGAGAGAAAGTGAGTTAGTTTAGAACTGTTTAACTGAAAAAGGAAAAAAAGGAGAGAAGGGTATCTTTGTGCTTAAGGGATGTCCTGGGACTTAGGCGGTCTGAGTTCAATGCTTGGCTCTGCCACAAAACCCATCTACTGTCGGGCAAGTTGCTTAATTTTAGAGCTTCTGTTACCTGTTTGTGAAACAAGGATGACACTTCCCACTGTGGGAAGGGCGGCAGCATTGCATGGATATATTTAATGATTGCTTCATTCTGAGTGCTTCAGAATCCATTAGGAGTATTATAGGGGAAAACATTGTATTGACCTGTATGTATGAAAAGTAAATCTGACTTTTAATGATGAGGTTTGGATAGGTGGTCTTATTTTGAATTAAAATCACTGAGAAACATTTTCCAAATATATTTTGTCTCTTTTTAATTAAAGGCTTTCCCCCACTCCCTTTTCTTGATCTCTTTTCAACGGTCCTATAATATTTTTATGGACTTGCCTTTCCAGGGGCAGGCACAAAGTGAGGCAGATACTCTGAACAAGGGGATATCAAAGAATGAATTTCCCCTGATGCTTTAACCACATGAAAGCTCTCCAAATGTATCCCCCTGCTCCTCTGAGTAGTTTGTATAATGAGATTGGAAGCAGTGAACACTAACATTTCCCTGTTCCATTTGTGGCTGCTAGGAGCTAAAGGATCACTGTGCTATGGTAATGATTCCGTTTGAAAAGGGAATAGTTGCCACGGCACCCTTTCTTCTTTCTACATGTAATTTGTTATGCACTGACAGAGTGCTCACTCTAGACAAAAAAAAGATACAGTCCCTGCCCCAAGAGCTTCCAATCTAAGCGAGACAAAGATCAGACAACACAGACTGGGAGGCCCAGAGGATGGAGATGAGTTTAGGGTTTGGGGAGGGGAATAGAATAGAGAATTGGAGTAGTGATGGCTTACTGAAAGCATAGTTAGCAACCCTGAGAAGAGAGATTTGAATGGAGAGGGTGGGTGCTTGCCACACTTGGAAAAGAAGGTTATTGCAGTCACTGGGTGTAATGTGGAGGATGCAGAAGCACAAGAATGATAGAAGTACTGCCATATGGTGCATGTGAGGCACTCTAAACTAAAGGGAGGGTTGAGAGTAATATATAGGCACAGAAACACTCTCCTGAGAATCTGAACAACATCGTTATAAGACTGAAACAGTCTCTTACAGGAACTTCTCCTGAAGTATCTTTAACTCCCCTGAGCAGGGCTCTCCCTTCTATACACAGCTGTAACTTGCCATGAACCTGTCTAGGACTGGCCTTCTTTAATTGTCCAATAGTTTGCCTAATAAAGGGGAAAAGATGCCCCCCTACCCCATCACAGCAAAGGGCCAAGCTTTTCTTTCTGTTTTTCCCCTGGGTCAGTGTCCTTTGCCCCAATTTGCTCTCTTGCTTCCCAGACTGCCATTGCTGCCAAATGCGAGCCATAATAAATAGCTCCCTCACAGTCCCCCTTTGGAGCTATACTATATATTTTAAATTTCCCTATAAACAAAACACTTTATTTAGCCTTATTTCAAACATGTTCTAAGACATGAATATCTATCTACTAGAACCAGTTGAAGTTTTTCTGTCAATACACTTTTTTGGGACAAAACAGGTTTTTAGGGGAGGAAAAGCTGTCTCTCTGTTTGTTGAAAGCACGTCTTTTAGTTTCTGAGTGGGAACAAATATTTTGTTTGATTTTCACTTTTTCTTCAAAATTTGAGTTTTGATTGCAAACTTTCAACAAAAATGCAACAATTCCCATCCTAGTCTAAATTTTTCACCATTGGGGAAAATAAAATTTCCCAACCAGATCTCCATGTTATGCAATGACCAGGACAGTGGATCCAGGCTCAGCACTATTAGCCATGGTCTATTTGCTGTGAAGATGACTTATAGAGAAATACTATATCCCCGTTTGAAGCACTGTGTTCATTTTGGTTCACCTAATCTTAAAATATTATGACAATAGAAATAGTTCTGTAAATGTGCTAAACAATCTGTTGCCATGGTGGGATTTATATATTATTATAATTATTTGTGGGGACTTCATTCAGATAGTCAAGGTTCTGGGCCCATTCTTAGAAACTCCAACGGATGCCAAGGTTTAAAAGTAAATAATTTGGACTTATTACTGTAACTTGTATTCCATTTTTGATATATTTCTCCATCTATCATTGCTACTTGAGTGTTATGCTTGTGATGCTCACTATATTGTTACAGCTGACTCTTGGTTCTTTAAAAAGCAAATAAAATGCTATTTCCATTCTAGTTATTTTCAATGTTTAGATTTTTAAGTATCTTTAATTATGACTGCTATGTTTATAATAATTTCATTTAATTATTATTTTGCTCGATGTTTGGGGAAAAAAGCTCTGTAAAATAATGATATTTGGAAATACATCAATTGATATCAAACATGTTAGCTAATTCAGTGGCAAAAAACTCTGTTAACACAGAGTTAGGATTGCTTCATGATATACCATACCCTTGCAGAACATTGAGTTGAGCAAAACTTGGACTTCTGAAAACCAGAAAATACAGTTAAGTTTGCCCATGCGATGAAAATAGTTGGGCTTGCTTGGTAAGTGTGCATTTGTGAAATAAGAACTTGGATTATTTTGAGGAGCGTGTGAATATGGTATCAGAAGACATGTGTATGAGGAGATCTGTGGTGTTCACTCTGATGTGTATGAGCACTAGGTATACCTTAAGGGTCTATTATTCATTATTTGCAGAATTCTTTGTGTTACATAATTAGAAGGGCACAGGGGTTTTCTGGCAATTGGTATTGACAGTAGAGAGCTGGGACAGGAAAGCAGTCTAAGCATTTATTATCTGCATGCACTCCTGTTAGAGTATGGTAGGTGTCAGGTATAGTACTGAATGGTGGAGGCAGTAGTTAGCTCTGCTTGGTAGAAATATGTTTGTGAGATCTGTGGATTTCTCTCAGGTATGGGAGTCGGGACAGGAATGTGATTGTAATATAGGGAGATCTATATTTTCAAACCTCTCATGTGAGGAAAGGGAAGAGGTGCATGTGTACTTTGAAGATGAAGTATGCATCATTTCTAAGCAGAATTGTATAGGTAATGTGGGAGCAGGGCATAGGGCTTGTATGACAAAGGATATTGTCAGCAGTGAGATGGAACATGAGAGGATTCTTATGCTTTAATGAGAATTAAATGAAAGTGTAGGTTGAGGCCATATCCTGTGAAGAAGTGTAAGTGAGTTGTAAAAGGCTGTGAAATGTATTTTAATTGTAATCATGTGATGTAGTATTCTTTCTGGGGAATTGGCTAAGTGTCAGCATAAACAGAATCTTATAGTGCCAAAGGCCAGGTTCCAGGCAGAGAGCAATGGAAATGTTTATTTTTTTTCCTTTTTGTCCTTTAAAGGTGTTAGATGGAATCCTGTAGATGAGAAAGAATGGGTTGAAAAAGGAGGTGAAGTGCTTGTACATCTCAGCAACTGTAGGTTGGCAGAGTAAAGGTGGGTGTGTTATTGTGACACTGCTGAAAGAGCTCAGAGTTAAGATTATATGAGAAGCCTTAATTCTGCATTTCTTGGTTTTCAGAAGCTTCAGTTTTGCTTAACTCAGCATTCTTCAAGGAAAACAAATCTAATTTTATGCTGACATCACTTTTTGCCATTGATTTTCCTAGTTTTTTAAACAGGAAAAGATAAAGTTGTAGATGGGAGTTAGTGGTCATTTAAGGAGTGTACATATCATGTCTCACAAGTTGCTTAAGGGGCCAGTCAGCCCCCCAATCCCATACACACCTCATCCAAGCCCCATCAGTTACATTAATGGGCCATGTAGAGGCATTCCTGAAAGAGGGCAGAATGGGGAATGCAGTGGGTTAGGATGTACTGGCAGAGCTGGAGGTGCCATGCCTCTCTCCCCTTCCCTTACTGGAGCTCCAAACACCTCTTCTCCTATTCTCCCACTCCTCAGCCCCATAATAACTCTGTCCTCCCCTCTCAAGATGTATTAAAATGTAATTTTCTACAAAGACTTTGATTACATTTCCCTGCCCCCAAATAAAATTGCCACCCATGACTCTCAAACTGTAGCAACCTCCTGCCTCTCATTAAAAAACATGTTTTGCCTTTGATGGGGGCTTATTGACTTAGTTATGTTAACTGAAGGGTGAGTTCACAGCCATCAATTTCAGTAAGGTCTGATTCATCCAGTCATTTATATCTCTCAGTTTAACAGTACAAGTCAGCATAATGGAACCAGTTTTGAGGTTCTGTAATTTGGAAGATTATCAGTCAAGTGATCCCAAATTTGGATTACTAACACTATGCTACTCCACATGAGGAACACCAAATTTTAAAGCAATCTGATTAACCATTTGGCTTTTAAAGTACTCATAAGAGTCAGGCTTTAAAGCCTATAAAAATTAGGGGAATGGAAACCCTCTCACGGTTTTTTTTTCTGCATTGGCACATGAACATTGTAGATATGCACATTTTCTTAAATGCTATTCTCAGTCTGGATCCCCGCAAAGGTTTAGTGGCTGCCATGCACTACCTTGTGTAAAACTTGACAAGTGGAGACCATTTCGACCCTCATCAGATCAATAGTCTGAGCTCTATAGCTGCTCAAAAAACAAACACACAAACAGAAATATTTTGAAAAAATGACTTTTGGGGGGGGGGGGAGGGAGACCTTATTATGGAATTTCAACACCTAACATACGGTTTCAGTAGAGAGAGTTTCCCAGTATCTTAGGCTTGCATTTCACAAAATAAATTCAGATCCTAGGAACAGAAGTCAATTAAATTAAAAACAGAATTTGAAACAAAAACATATCACCAAAGAAAAATCACAAAGCATATTTCTCAGATGGGTCTCTGTAAGTTTCTTAGGACTCTAAGTAAAGGAATAAATTCTGTCATTTCAGTAAAACAATTTATTTAAATTACTTAATCCTTTTATATGCCAAGATGTTTTGTATAAAGAATGCATATTCTTTAACTGTTCTGGTGGCTTTACATTAAACATTAAAAGGTGAAGTCCTGGCAAACTTTTACAGTGAGGATAATTCAATTATAGTCGTCTCTTCCAGCCAAATTGCACAAAGACTTGTTTACATTTTCTTTTTCATGACACATCATACTCTACAGAAACGCTGACAGGCCTACTAACATTGCTTTCCAAACAAACACAATCCTCAGTATTTTATTATGAAATGGAAAAGTTGAGTCTTTAATCTGTATCAGATTCTATGATGATAACTATGACAATGAATGAGTTCAGTGCTACTACTCATAGATAAAATTAAGCATGTGCTATAGGACTGGCCTTAGAAGATGGTCTATATCCTTGTGATTGTTCAGTGACTACTAACACTGGGCCCTGATTTAGTGCCTATGGAAATTAATGTAATTAATTTTCAAAGTTGCATGCAGAATGTCTTGGGTTTTTTCCAATTGTATGCTCCCTGTGCATGTCCCTATGTCTTTATGCCTCACACTACCTACTTTGATGGACAGTCTTTTATAATGTATTAGAATCACCTTGCATAGTCTTATTTGGCAAGGTTTGCCCTGGAATGTAATTTGTCATAAAAATGATACAATGAGTCCAATACTGCTTTCATTAGAATCTGAGAGTTTTGTGATTGACTTCACTGGGAGTAAGATTTGGCCCAATACCAGGAAAATGTAGTAACTTTTAGCAGGCTTTGCAAGGAAGAATAACTTCTTGTAAATCCCTCTTTACTAAGTACATATGAGCACTTAACATGTAGGGGCAACTGACCTTTCCCATCCAAAGAAATGTAATTTCCAAGTTGTTAAAAAGGTTTTGTCATGTTGATTTCAGTGATGTAATTTTTCATATCTTGATCATTAATATCTGAGAGTAACCTACTGTTATAGGGTTAAAACATCTCATTGAGAAGTTCAAAGGAACCTCTTTTTTAGACTTCTACCTGAGCACTGTTCTACCTTTCTCTTGGTGGGTTTTTTTTTGTTTTTTGTTTTTGTTTTTTTTAAAAGATAAGCAGCAAGACATTTAGGAGCTCTCTGAAAGCCCTCTATCCCAGCTAGTTCAAATGCCTTTTGATGTGGAAGTTTCTATTATAACTAAGTATTGTCTTTAATACAAAAGAAAATGGTTGTTTAAATGGACATGAAAATTCATATTCCAAAATAATGAAGACTAGTTGTTGAAGGAAAGGTGAGTATGTGAAAAAAAATTGCATATATTGATGCTAAATCATCTAAGTTTGATTCTTCTCAAGAAGCAGTACTAGTCTTTACACAGGCAAAACTCCCATGGATGCCAAAGTGAATATGTTCAATATATTTCATCTTACCAACTTCACAATGTCATTGATTAACAAGAGAGGGGGTTACTATCGCTGTATTTCTTATTATTCTTTAGAAGCAGTAAATCTCATATTGTATGTGTTTTACCATAAGGTACTGCAACTTATAACACAAATTAGGTTTGAATATCAATTGTGCAAGTGGAGAAAAAAGACTCAAGGAGCCTACACGTGTTGCAACCCTCTGCAGGGGCCAAGACACAGTCATAATCCTTGTGCTCAGTGATAGACTGGAGAACTCTATCCCTAGCCAAAATACTAGCAACCAAAGTTACGGTGTGATTTGAGGGAAGTCCTGGATGAGCTGAACCAGTGCAATGGATTGGGAAGAACATGTCATGTTCTTTTTCAGGGTATAGCAGTGGCTTCTGCAGCATGCATTCCTCAGAGGCGTATCTAAGACACATTCCAGGCTAAATTTGGACAGACTGTAGCATAATATTCAATTGAACACTATATCAGACCTTTACCTTGAATTATTGTGTAAAGTTGGACTTCCCAGCTGTGTGCATGCTTCCTGTCATAGCAAAAGTATACTCACTCAGACCATTGCACTTCATGATTCAACATATAACTTCACTACTCATTGCTAGGAGTTGGAAATATTACACCTTCAAAGATGTGTTAGCATAGAGCATGATCCGGTACTATTTAAGTCAATGGGAGCAGGATCTAACCATGGGGGAGGAAAGCACAAATCCTACCACTAGGTCAGCAGACATGCCTACATCCAGAAGTATCTGAATCTTCTGAAGTATTTTGCAATAGCTCAAATTTTCTTAATATTTACCTTTCTACTACACATGAATGTCCAGCAGTTGGCAGTCTTTTTGAACACAGAATATTCTCCCCCATTACTTTTTTAAAATGTTTGAGGGACCATGTCATTATACAGCATGTCACAATAAAAAATGGATCAAACACTGAAATAGCTACTTGGTTTGCCCATCACAGAACTATTCCAACTATCAGCAATTAAATTATTATATAACTGTTTGCTGTGTATTAAAAAAAGACTGTGTTCATGCCTCGCCTTGTAATACTTCAGCAAACAGAATTACTTAATAGGATTACTATTGAACTATGCCACACACTTATATTTCAGTAACAGTCTTTGTATATTGTCTTCCTTTGTTCTTTACATTTATAATCATATTAGTACATAAGACAGAAAGGTAACAAAACCAAGGGTTTTGTATAAACTATATAGTACAGTATGTTTTAAAACATTATTAAACTTAACTAGCGATGGTATAAAACCAATTAAAATCACATGTTCTTAAATATATTTAATAGGATCATTAATTTTAATCCATACGATAAAACACATCAAATATATCTAGCTTGTCACTTATAGTATGATTAACTGATAGAATGGATCAACTGGATTAATGGCTGAGATTCTCAACCTCATTCCAGCTGTCTTAATACTGGGTAAAAAGGTCACAGTGGGGGCATTACAATTCCTGGTTTTGGGGCTTGGGGAGAATTCTTGTGGTGCAAGCACTATAAAAGACAACTAGAAAGCTGTCTTTTAAGCACCCCATTGCAAGCTTGGCAATAAGGCTTGGTACTGGGAATGATAGGGGCATGTAGAGGTGAGGGGCTGAAACACTGCAGAGATTTATGCCATAATGTACAGAAGATGCCAGGCCTAAGTTAGGCCCCCTGCTGCTTCAGCACCTCTCCCAGGATGGGAAGGACATAAAGATGGCTCCTCCTGGGCTGCAGAATCTGACCCAATAGATAATGAAATCCTGGCCTCGTTGAAGTCAATAGCTAAACTCCTATCATTTTAATGTGGGCAGAATTTCACCCCCTATATTTAAAGTATTGCTGCTACTACAACATAAAATTCTTGTTCTCTGGGAATTTAAAATAACTTGACTAGAAAGGACCTAAAACTGAATTGTTCATTTGGAAAGAACTAGCTCTTCCATAGTGTGACAGTCAGCAGCGACCCCCTAACAGCTAGTAGTTTTATAATAGCTGGCAACCATTAGGGGAAATTGGACATCTCATGGACCCAGTAGTCTGAACTTTTGAACTGTCTTCCCTTATCAGTCTTGAGGCAGTCGAAGCTGGTCCTAAGCTGGTTTTTACTGAGCAGATTGCAGAAGTGCAAGGTTTGCTAACCACCAATCAAATGCTAACATGACTGAAGCCTGTGTATGAGTGTATATGGAGTAGAGGTTTTTTTTTTGTATCAAGGTACAGAACTCTTCTTTCTTCTGCAGAATAAAGCAATATTTTCCTTATCCCTGTCTGGCTGTCATTGGCTCTCAGCTAGGTGGACCCGACATTTCACTAACAATAGCCAACCTTTAGTCTTTTGGAGGGCAGAATCCTGCCCCTGGAGTTAGCTACTTCTGAGGAAAGTAAGAAGCACCTGCAATGCAGCCTGCTAACTCTTTAATGCTATACATGAAGAAAGGGATTTCTTCCAGACACTCGCACCTGGCCAGTCAACACAATGAGGGAAGAGATTTGAATGTTCTCAGTGTTTAAATTGGGCCACTAGATTGTGGTACCACCTACCACTGGATGACAGTTCTATGCTGCTGTTTATTTCTCTCCCATTATGGTTGCTAGGAAAGAAACCACAGCCCAGCACTAATCTGGTGTGAATGGGTGCGACTCCAGGGGCTTCAGTTGCATCATGCCTGTTTGCACCAAGTTTGATTCTGTCTCCTTTTTTTTAAGGATGGATTGCTTACCTTATCAACTTCACCATTATTTCACACCATGTTCCTTTGGATGAATACTGTCCTGCCATGAAGATTTATTGTGTTAGAGCAGGGGTAGGCAACCTATGGCACGTGTGTCGAAGGCGGCACGCGAGCTGATTTTCAGTGGCACTCACACTGCCCGGGTTCTGGCCGGTCTGGGGGGCCCTGCATTTTAATTTAATTTTAAATGAAGCTTCTTAAACATTTAAAAAACCTTATTTACTTTACATACAACAACAATTTAGTTATATATTATAGACTTGTAGAAAGAGACCTTCTAAAAACATCAAAATGCATGACTGGCACGCAAAACCTTAAATTAGAGTGAATAAATGAAGGCTCGGCACACCACTTCTGAAAGGTTGCCAACCCCTTTGTTAGAGTTTCTCAGTTAGTTCCATAACTTCTTCCTTGGGCTCTTCAATTTCTTTTTAAGGCTACAGTCTGACTTCCCATAAAAAGTGCCCTTGGGATAGGAATTCCCCCATTATCCTCTACCAGAAAGACTGTTTGGAGGGGAGAGAATCACTTTACCTGAAACTCTCATTTTTGAACACTCTCTCTTTAAACAGTCACATCCTTAACAGAAGATAAATGATATTTACTTCCACTGTTCATTGTAGCATACCAAGTCATTCATTGCATTGCACCATACAGAATTAACCTTCACACTTTGCCTTTCAGACACTATCTCCACTTTAATCCCTTCTCAGTGTGCCTTTATAAGCCTTCCTGTTACTTTAGTTATTGTCTACTGTATTTGAATATCTTCTTTATTTTGTTAATGGTCTTCAGTCAAGGGACAAATTCAGGTCAGTGCAAGGGAATGAAACATAATCTTCCAGTCCTGTTTACTTGTCCCTCACCTGTTGAAGAGGTTATGTGGTATTAGTTTGCCTATTGTTTTTTAACCCAAACGGTAACTGTTGACTTTTCTACAACTGTGTAATCTGTTGCATCTGACCTTAAATTGAGGTTCATTGACATGTGAACATGGGGGTGGGGATGTCATAAGTCTGAAAGGTGGGGTATGAAAGGCTGGGGGGTGGGAGTGTGACCATTCTTGTTTCTGGCAGCTTCTCTGGCTAGTCTCCCATGCAGTAAAAAGGATAAAAAGAATGGTTTCCTGAGGTAAAAGACCTGGGGTTTTGCTGCTGGACCTTGTGCTGATGAGCCAGGGACAGGGTCAGACCTTGTAGCCCTTGTGGGCTATCTCATCCCTCTGCAGCCTCTTTCCCCCTTGTGGGTTGCTGGGTCCTGGCGGGTAGGCTGTGAGGAGACTTATGGGTTATACGGTAGGAGCCCTGAAACCCCCATGCTGGAACTACTTAAATTTCTTGTATGCGAGGGTATGGATAATAGGTGGCTTGCATCTCTCCCCTGTGTTTATGTTAATAAAATTTGCAGCCTATCCCTTAAAATCCATCCATGTTTCAGTCATCCTTTCTCTGCTGTGTCTGGATCAACTGTGAAACTCACCTATGTAAGAAACAGGAGAAACCATCTCAACTGCATGTGCTTAGAAAGAGGTTTCATGAGCAGGAAAAAGAGGGGCTTTAATAGTAGACAACTCATTGTGCCTCTCAGTATGTATGTTACTCTGAGTTGAGGAAGTGGTGTCGGTGAGCCAGTAGGTGTCACTGTTTCATTTGAGAAGTCTGACTCAAACCCATGTCCCAGCATGGTATTACATTTGGTATGCTCCTGGAGATGCCATCTTTTCATTCAGATATCAAACTGGAGTCCTGGCTAGCTTTGATCATGGCAGTTTCCACAAGGGTTATGGGAAAATATCAAGTAAATTAATCTAAGTTCTCCTGTTTTCATTAGCTAAAAGTAAAACATTCTATTTGATCTCTGTCTGTAAACTATTCTGTAGTTTAAGTTGCTGGCTCTATTCTGTTTACAGTGTTCTACTTCAGAGATAACTGTGCTTCAATGGTGAGTGAAGGGTCACTGTGTGTAAAGCGTTTATAATTCTGTAAAGCACCTTGGAAATTGATAAATTTTTGATTGATAAATCAATAATAGTAATAGTGATATTTTTTCTTCTGCTCAGCAGTGGGTTTCTGTTGAATTAGACACACATCTCCATTATAAGGAATATCTATTGTGATGCAACCATTTTAGGTATTCAGATTTGCATAGCACTTACTCATGAATATTGGACCAAATTCTGACCTCTGTTAAATTTCTGCTGCAGCAGTTACCTACCCATTGACCTGGGGCTGTCTTGGTTTAACTGCTGGTAGAATTTCAGTCTGAACTCAATAGGAGGGGGATCATTTCAGAGAAATTGGGGTGGAGGGCAAAGTTGTAGCAGGAGATAAAACTTTATATGTGACTATATTATATCCTCCAAAGTTGGAGGGGGAGTAGAAGACATAATGGGTTGCATGGATCTAGATGTGGGGTGGGGAAAACTGCCACCAAATGACCTCCTTGCTGAGTACATGAGAGAAAAACTAATTTCACTAAAATATTGTAAGGAACAAAAGGTTTGCTTGCACAAATCCTAGAATAAAATATGGTGAAAAATATAACTTTTCTGCAACTATGTGATGCCACTTAAGGGCCACATTAGTCACTGAAATAGTCTGCCATATTTGTGATAGAAAATAATTTTTTAAAACGCCTTCACTGAATCCATAACTGACCTAAATGAATCATGTTTACTTTTGCTGTAACATGTAAGGCTGCAAGGAAAGGAAAAATGAAGCATACTTGGACTTGTGGTTTTTTTTCCCAAAGTAAAACCTAGAAAAATGTCTAATAAACCATGTTTGTTTCCAGGGAGTGCATATGTATGCCTGCCAAGTAATGATGTGTTCTTCTTATGTATCCCAATGGTTTAAAAATTTAATTCTCAATCACATAAATTCTTTAACTCATATGGTTTAGCTGACAAATGTACAGTATAGTCTATTTCTTTAAATAAAAATGAGGTCCAAAGTCTGCTTTTCTATGGCTTTCCAAGGAGCAATGAAATATCAAGGGGATACAATGTGAAGGGTATGAAGTGAATTTGGTGTCATGTGTGATGGGGAGTGAACTCCTCTACAAATTCAGGCACAGATGTGATAATGCTTCAGAATTATTTCAAAAAAACAAGACTAAATATGTGTTCCTGTATCATTTCTACAAGCAAACAAGAGATAATCTATCATTAATTGTCAAATTAAGTGATTAAGAGTCAAATCCCTTGTCATCATACAGTTGATTCAAATGTAGATGAATGTTTGGAAAGGAAAGAAGGAAATTGGACACATCTTATCTCCCTTTTGAGGATAGAAATCCAGATATAAGGCTAAAACTATAGAATTTCAAGTATAAAAAAATAAATTGCATAACTTTTCTCATTCCTCTTATCCTCAAGCTCCTCATTACTTACCCATAACTTCCCAGAATGACAGAAGACTAAGGAAAAACCTCTGTTTTGCTTAGATTTTGATTGTTCTTTTTCTTATTTAATCCCAAATTTCCCTCTTTTCAGATCAGATGCTAACACCCTTACACTGTCAATATCAGTATGGTTGGGGATGGCAAAGGAGTGGATACATTGCATTTAAACAGAAAGAATGCACACTTTGTTTTAATCTTAAAACTATTCTGAAACTTTTAAAATTGAATTGTAACAATACTAAGTAATTCACATGAAAAAAATAATTTTATTCAAGATCTTCTTTGTGAAGAGGGGCTGCTTCCTTTAAGAGACAAATGCCTTTATTCTACAGGCCACACAAATAAAATGATTACTTGAGAAACTCACCATCCTAAAGAAATGGGGTTGTTGCAGAAACTCTGATTATTTACTACCTTGCAACTTAAAAACAAATAAACAAAAACAAGACCTCAATCTGACAATTTAGAATATGCTGCATGCTTCAATTCCCTCTTGCGTGTCTCCTTCAAGAGCCCCATTGACGTTAATAGGACTCCAGGCAGGTCCTGCTCTGCACCAGTGCACTATACATTACAGGTTCTGAGTGTTAGTTTGCAGGATGGTGGCAGCAAGGATGCTTCTTCTCAGTTGCATATTATTTGTAGGGTTGAATTGGACTATTCATTCCCAACGGCCCCTTCCTTCCTCAGATCTGTTACTCAGGTGATAGTTGAAGCTGTTCTACTTGGAGAAGATAGTGCAGATAATATTTTAGGTTCTCATTCAATATACCTATAGGAGCAAGCTAGGCTTAGCAACTGAAAATCTTCCCACTAGACAGTGATTACTTATATAGTAATATTGGTCCCAATTCTGATCAAATCAATTGCCAACTGCATGTCAGAAGAAAACAGCAACAGAACTAATGAAACTGTATAATTACTATTGTTATAAAGAGTTTCTTAAGAAAAATGTATTTATTTTCAAACACTAAAAAACTATGGGGCAGACTCTGGCTGAAATCCTGGCCCCTCTGAGGTCCATCCTAGTTTTTACATTTAACGGTCTGATCACAGTTGCTCTGGAGTGACGATCAAGTGACTGTTAAAATCAGTGCAGTCACTCCACATTTGCTTTAGCATAGCAGATCAGAAAGTTGACCTTTGCCACTAATGATCTTTTTTCTGTTACATATAGAACTTTTTTACACCTACTGTACCTTAGCCTTTCTGTAAACATCCTGTTGAATTATAAATGTGTAGGCACGTTCTCTTACAGCAGCCTCTGAGCATAGTTTTGGGCATTGACTGTTCTGGATTATCTTTGGTCTGCTTTAGGAAGAAATTCTCCACTATGTGGCACAATGAAATTGTAGTAATTGCAGTTGTCAGCCATCCCAGACTAGCAGTATTAATGCAGTTTATGACAGGCACATTAGCCAGTTTGTTTTATACCTTTAATGTGAGACTGCTTTACTAGCAGCAAATGGATATATCATTTGGTCACTTCCCTCTTGCCCTCCTCTGCTGTTGCTCTTCAGGACAACAAGGGATTTAATGATTGCATTGCTTGATGGATGAATACAGCCATCAGATCATATGTAGCTAGCAGCAGTGCTTCATCTGGGATATAACTCTTTAATAACCAAATGAACTAACTTTACTGTTCACCCTCCCTCCCCTTGTCCAGAGTCATCCTTTAAATGCTGAAGGAGTGTGGTTCTATTCAATCAAGCGTGTTAGCTGAAAGAAATGCCCAAGACGTTAAAATGTTTACACATTTTCAAAATGAAACATGGATTTTTATTTGAAATTACTTTCCATTTAGAATTTTACTTCCATTGTATAAAGTTAATACTTCAAATAAAGCACAATGCTACCTTTGACCCAGAACAATTTTTTTCAGTTTTGTTGCCAAACCAAACCATTAGTTATTCACACAGTCCGGCTCCTTAGGGCTAGCCTCTGGCTTTTCAAACCATTGCTGTAATAGAGGTATGTATGTATAGAGGGCATAGCACCAGCTGTATCAGCAGGAGGCATTCCGTACAATGCCATGAGGGAATGGGCACCAGAATGGCCAGTGCTACACCTTCTAACATGCAGTCTCAGAGCATAATGATGATGCCACTCTATTCCTACCTTGCCCTCATTAATTTTCTAATGCCACTGCTGAATGAATATCCTGGCATTCAGGAGATACAATGTATGAGATTTCTGCTGCTTTTACTCAGAAGTGCAAGGGGAAGGGTGGTCTCCTTTGCCCTATCATCACCCTTGCATTGCTGAGCTAAACTGGACTGAACCTGCTGGTCTTATCACACCCATAAAGACCAGCAGCTGTGTGATGCATGGTGGCACATAATAGAAGTTCTGAAGCTTATTTAAAATTACAGGTTGATTTAATGAAGGACTATTCAGTGGAGCATCCCATCAGGATCTTGTTCTTACTTTAGTACAGTATTTCTCAACGTGAGGCAGAATGGCTTCCCTGGGAAAACTCTAATATCTTCTCAGAGAGGTGTCAAGATGTGCAGATAAAATGAAAAGAAGGAAGGTTTTATTTTTTCACCCTTTCTTATTTAATCATTCTTCCTTAGGTTGCAGCAAATGTAGAACATCTGTATATGCTGAATATTCTGTAGAGCACTCTGCTTTTGCATAATTCTAAATGAACCAGCAGAAAAGATGAATTAGCGTGCGGTCCTGGTTTGAAACAGACTAAAATATTTCACCTTTTCCTTCATTTCTCTTCTTCTCCCTTAAGAAAATTCTCCCCAGGGACTCCAACTGCCCCACAACTATAAGTATTAGGGTTTGGTGTCCAGGGTCAGAACATACTAAAGAGATGATGGCTTGTAAAACTTGTCGCTGGCTCTGAAATACCTCAAAATTTTGACAGGATTTCCCCCCCTTCATGCCAGTCCCTATTTTAAGGCATACAGAGTTCTTTCCCTATCCAAAGCAATATAGTACTGTTCCCTATCGTAGACCTTTGCCCTCTTTTTTTTTATGTACTTTACACTCAGTTTATTTGAAACAATGGAAACTGATTTACAGCAAGCAACTGTTAACTATAGGAAGTACCAATTTAATTAGACTTCTTTAGTTGAGAGACTCTCTCAAGATCAGTTTATTGGTGATGGTACAATGATCATTATTCTCTGTTTAATGTTGACATTATTTGTAAAATTTCCCTGTGTTCCACCTCCCTCCCAACACACAGACAAAAATGCTGATTAAGAAGAAAGTACAAAGCAGAAATACAAATGTAGACAATCCAGGTCATCAGATAATGTAGATTTCCATGGTTCTGGTGAAGAAAATGGAGCTAGAGTGACCTAAACTCACTGAGAATCAAACCATTAGAGTATCTTGTCCACAATTTCCCTTACTTTCTAACTAGATTAAAAGGGGTGACAACTGGACACCAAGAGCTTGATTCACCATTGCACCATCATTGGATAGTCACTGGCACCAGTGCAGAGTGTTGGTGTGGAAAACACTACATCAGTCGGAATAGCAGCCACTTATACCTCCTTAGCACTAATGCAAATAACAACTATGCACAGCTAGACACTCCTTCCATTATCAGCAGTGAACCAATATTTCATCCAATTTCTTTCTTCGCCTTTCTTTTGTTGTATACCTTTACTTCATTCAAACTTTTATTTAAAATAAAGCATGAATTTTGGGATCCAAGTTATGTACTAGAGCCTTGAATGGCTTTCAGATTCAGATGTTCACCTGAGCTCAGCTTCTCACTGCTAAGCTCTTCGTATTATGACATTATCCAAAATGCTGGTAATGATAACCATTTAAATCTTTGGCAAATAATTTGTTGCAGCTGTAGTAGTAATTTCAGATGCATCGTTAACTGCTTGGCCACATTCTGGAACATTTCTCCTCTTTTCATTTATTTTTCCTTATGTTTTCTGATTCAGATAGACTAAATCAAGGCATATAGGATCCCCCAAATTCAAGAGCATTTTTTAGGCTAAAACTAACATTAAAAAAGTGTCCAAGTTCAGCCCTTAGCATTCCTTACAATGGTTAGAAACAACCCTTACTTTTCTTTACAGTGTAGGGTTATAAATTATATTGAAATATCATTCAGTTATAGTCATTCTCCATGACTGCAAAGAGATGGATGGTCTCCAGGGTAGGGTTGTCATAAAAAGGAAAATCAAGCCAACTAAATAATACAATAAGTCTATGTATCAAGCCAGCTCAACCAAGCAGTGATAAGAACTGTGGCAGTCTTTGAGGAGCTGGCTGACAGATTTCATTTGTCTGAGTTCAGATCTTGCCCCAGTGTCACATGTCATATTTTCCCACCATCGCCTTGGTGTTCTACTGGCACCCTCCAGGTGCTGTCAGGGGATTAGAGAGAGTCTGCCAGTTAAAATGCTTGGATGGCTAAGTCAAGAATACAAGTAAGGAGCCATTTATTCTTCTTTTATTTATTTTTTTCATGCCATACAACTGTCACAGCTCATGCATTTGATTCTATAATGTACATATATAAAGCTTTCCTAAAACCTTTAGAAAGACTCTGCAGTTCAAAGCAGAGTTGGGACTTTTTCCTGTACATGTAAATATTAGCACAAATGGAAAACTAAGGTGTGCCCATGGATAAGCCTTTAGGCAACATTTGGAGAGTTAACTCTAAAAAATTCAGGTATTGGTGCAATACATGAAGCTAGGAGCCACAGTGATGATGGAGGTGCTATCTTTTAGGTAAGACTGACAGCTGAGATCCCATCCACTTATAGTCACTAAATGTCCTCAGGGAACTGTCCACAATAATAAGGAGGTTAACTTGTCCTGGCCAAATTTCAGTACAGAGGTAGCTGATGACTATAGTTTTAAGAATCCTAAAGAGACCGTTAAATAGTGTTGCAACTTTTTCTGACACCAGCATGTCAGACACCTCTGCTGAGTGGTAGCAAAAATCCAGGGCCTTGCTGGTTGGTTTTCCAGAGCATGGAGTCTACATTATACTCAAAGTATATGTATTTACACTTTACTCAAACATACACCAATCCTCAGATGAAATGGACAACCAGAATGCAGGGCAATTCCTTCTTTTGAGACCCTTAGCCCAACACCAATTCTTGTTCCAGGGTACAACTCTCCTTTAAGAACTGACTCTAACCAGAATCACAGGTAGGGAACCAACTTTCCAGTCGCTTGTATAGCTCTCTCTCCCACAGCTGTCTCTTCACAAAACCTTGTATAGCCCAAAACTAAACACAAGACTGCCTGTCTTCCCAAGAGTTAAGACTTAGGGTGTGTCTACACTACAGCTGGGATCACATTTCCAGCTCAGCTAGAGTCATGCTAAAAAATAGTAGTGTAGCCAAGGTAGAACAGGCAGCAGATCAGGCTAACTCCCAAGTACATACCTGGGGGTCTGGGCAGGTTTGTACTCATGTAGATAGCCCATGTTGTTACCTATGCTACCTACACCTACACAGCTATTTTTACACAGCTATTTTTAGCACACTAGCGCAATCAGTACTAACACATCTGTTTATCCAAGCCGGGAAGCAGTGTCCCAGCTGCAGTGTAGATGAAAGAGTGTGGAAGCCTATGTGGAACAGCATCACCTTGTGACACTTACATAACAATGAAAAAGGTTTTAGAATACTTGGGGGATCATTCTGGATGAAAGGTTTATGTATAAAAATGTAAAATTATATACATTTCATGCAGCTCTTGGATATAGATATATTCCGTAACTTTAAAACCTAATAGAGTGTGAGAGTAAGTAGAAAAAAAATAATGAATAGCTGTACACCTGCAACTTTATTTGTGAATGAATTGCTTACAGAGTATTTTCATTGTTCTGTAGAACCTGTACCCAATTCTCCATTTTTGGTAAGGCCCTGTGTTGCCTCTTCAGAGGCACAGAATAAAGTTTGCAAACCTAGTCAGGCTGAAATTCCCTATGGGGGGATTCTTGGGTGGTATGGAAGAAATGAATATAACTTAAATAGCTTGAGTAGTTAAAATGTAACATACATATTACAGATATAAAATAGAGGAGGCTATACAGCAAAGGTAGCTTGGTAGATTTTTTGACTTTAGGGTGCCAAGTTCAAATCTTAATTAAGCCACACTTACAAATGAATTTGCTGATCTGATCCCAGTCCATATTTTTACCCTATTAGACAACCAGTTGCTATAATATGAAACCTATACTGAAGATCCCATGATGGGCAAGGTTCACAAAATTTGAGTATGGATTGTATGTGAGCAAAGTGCAGGTCAGGAATAAGGTGCAATGGCACAGAAGTATGAGGAATCTTATATAGTGCCTTCCCACACTTAGTTCAAGAGTTTTAGCTTCTCAGTTTTAAGATTTACTCCTCAAATTAGAGGAAAATATAGGGGATTAAATTGAAAATATCTGAAAAAACTGAAATGAAATACATACTAAATCGAGCTCCCTGTAATCAATTGTATCCTGTCAAAAAGATGCTATACTGTACTGTAGTTATCACTCTAGCCTGACTCCAGATCGCCTCCAGCAATATCATTCTGGTTTACTCATAATGTCTGCAAGTTGTTAGCAGGAGTTACATTAAATCACTTTGTCACCAGTCCTGGTTTTTATCAACTTAACTCAAATACATTCTTCAATTAAAGGAAAAAAATATTGGTTTCAGTTAACTAAGTCTATAAAGCTCATTTCCCAAATCACATTTTCTAGTTAATGTCTGAAACATTAGATCTGTTCCTGAAAGGCAGACATAAGGCACTTTGCTTTTTTTGCCAGTTTCACGAAAAAGAAAAGAAACGGTGAAACAAAATAACTTTTCACCTGGAAATTATTAAGTTCCTCCTCTCCTTCCTCCCCACCACCCCAACAAACCCATACATTTAGCCAAAAAGAGCTTGTTAGCAGTGATTTTTGTTTTTATGTAAAACACCACAGAACTCTACAAAACTCACAATCCCTTCTGAGAACACTTTGGAATCTAAGGGCCTGATCATGTGAACACTTACTACCAGGCATAGTGTAATGCTTATTACAGGTTCTAAATGTTCATAGGATTGAGCCCTAAATTAAGACAAGAACAACAGGATGAGCTGACAAATGCAGGGCCAAAGGATGGGGATGATGAGGGTAACACAATAAGATTTCATGGCTGCTAGAGTAATCATTAGCCAGAGCCTGACTCTTATTGCTGAGATTTGGTTCAAAGCTGAGGAAAACTTGTCTGTCACATGGGAGAGGTTCTGTGTTGCATTGGTTCTGGCTGTCGGGAAACAACTCGAATAGAGGAGCTTTCCTAGATGGTATAAAGCTAGCATCTATCCATATGCAAGAAAACAGAGCTTGCAACAGAAGGCAGGAGGTCTGAAATGCTGACAAGACATCTGACTTGGGGCGTATCTTAGAACTTTTGCTGTTCTGCAAGATCATAGAATGATAGGAAGGTAAGAGATCTCAGAAGGTCATTTTGTCCAGTCCCCTGCACTCATGGCAGGACTGACTAAGTATTATCTAGACCAGCGTTTTTCAAACTTCGGGTTGTCACCCAGTACTGGGTCATGGCATGTCAGGCACTGGGTCACTCCGGTCAGCACCGCCGACTGGGACATTAAAAGTCAGGGCTTTGGAGCTGGCAAAAACCTGCAGCTACATTGCTCTGGAGCTGCTCCGCACGCCAGCTCCGGGCTGCGCTCCAAAGCCCTGATTAAAAGTCCTGTCGGCAGTGCTGCCCAGCTAAGGCAGGCTAGTTGCGTGAAGTCGCTTGCACACCTCCACCTGGGAACTGGACCTGCTGCTGGCTGCTTCTGGGGCACAGCGTCATTTGTGGTGCCAGGACAGGCAGGAAGCCTACCTCTGCACCCCAGCTGTGCCGCTGTCCAGGAGTTGCCGGAGATAAGTCCATGTCCCAATCCCACTCCCCAAACCCCTGCCCAATCCTGAGCTCCCCCAAATCTGGAATCCCTTTCTGCACCCATCCCCAGCGCCACCCCAGAGTCTGCACCCATGGCCCAGAGCCCAGAACTCCTCCAGCACCCCTCCAGGCCAATGGGAGCTGCTGAAAGCAGCGCAGGCCGAGGGACGTACTGGCCACCGCTTCCAACAGCTCCCATTGGCCTGGAGCAGCGAACCATGGCCAGTGGGAGCCGCGATTGGCCAGATCTGTGGACGGGACAAGTAAACAAACTGGCCTGGCCCGCCAGGGCTTTCCCTACACAAGTGGTGTCCCAAGTTTGGGAAAAACTGCTCTAGGATATGGAAAATCCAGGTTCAAGTCCCTGCTCCAAATGAGTAACATAACCACTGAGCTATTGGCTATTCTGGTGTGGAATGGTTTCTATCTCACTATTAATGAAAAATTTCAAAATTCTAGTTTTCATTCCTGTGCAGAAAAAAAAAGTCAGAATATCACTTTTTTGATGAGATGGAAATGTTGTTTTCTGGTTAGTCCTACGCCTAATTCAAAATGCCCATCTACATTGAACAACCTTGTAAAATGCTATTTGCCCACTCACTTGAAAAGAGTAATTTTTAAGGGTAAGTAAAATCATTAGTTACCCCTTCCTCCATCACAGAATCATCAACCTTCATAGTAAAGAGTAGGTGGGCAGATTTTGTGCCTCACCTGGTAACTTTTCATGACCATTCTGCAAGGCTGACTTACCGGATATCTTGATTCCAGCAAAGTCAGTAAATCTCCCAAAGCTTCATATCTCAGTGACAGTAAAATAACTAAGACTTTGGGATTTCTGGTAAATATGCAATCATACATTCTAACCCCTTCTCTCTAGCATTTACAGTGGATGCCACATCCCTCACCTTAAATATTCCCTTGTTGCAAAGGGAAGTCAAAGCATGTGTCAGGAGGGGATGTCAGCCTTGTCAGTCACTCAGAGGCATTTAGCAAGCCTGCTGGGTTTGGTGCTATGTTATTTTCCTATGCCCAGCCTCTATTGGAGTTCTACAGAGGTGCTTTCTGGAGTCAGTAAGAAGGTTGCTTCATTCCCAAATGAGCCTATTCCAAATAGTAGAATGTGCTGTTTTGGAGGGCAAACCCTTTCCTTTCCAGAATTTCCCATTAGAGTAATTCTGGAAGCAGATGCCTCAAAGTCAGTTTGGTGCCTCTCCTTTGGACATCAGTAGGTAATGAATTGTCCTATGGAGTTTTTGTCATTTAGCATTTAATAAGGTAAATGCCTCACAGTCTAGGAAGGTCTGTACCATGAATTCGTAGTGGACACCCATATTCAGGTGTCTTCTCTAACCAAGCTGATCAGAACTAGGGCAGAGTTCACTCTGGAAACTTAAGGAATTCAACCTGACAGTCCCAAAGATTCCAGAGGCAGAGAATGTGAGAGCTGATGTCTTGTTCAGGGGCAAAGGTCTGAGGCAGAGTGTTTCAGTGGCTGGACCTATTAGCCAGGTATCTGAACCACAAAGCTTCCACATCCTTCTCCAGGTTCTTTTGTACTGTCCAGTGAGAAGAAATGCTTTTCCAGTTCCATACACAGATCCACTCCAAAAACTGTAAGTGAAAATAATGAAGGACAAAGCAGAGAAATGGCTCCTGATTTATCCACACTGACTATTCAGACAAGTTTCACTTGATATTGCAGTTATTAATGGAATTACACCAATGGGATAAATTCATGCCATTGTTTATCTATTCCCCTCAAATAACCTGAATTACTTCCTCCTAGAAGCAGCCCGAGATATGTACTGGCCACTGCTTCCAGCAGCTGCCATTGGCCTGGAGCAGCAAACCGCTGCCTGTGGGACCCACGATTGGCCAGACCTTCGGACATGGCAGGTAAACAAACCGGCCCGGACCGCCAAGGGCTTTCCCTACACAAGTGGCGTCCCAAGTTTGGGACACACAGCCTTAAAGGAATAACAGACTTAATATATTCAGACTGTCTAGGAGAGGACTGGGCAGTCCAAAACATACACTTCTGGGGGAAAGTCCAGGATTGGGAGTGCATTGGGGTCACCCTGCAGAATAACCATGGCTGGTGAGAGAAAGGGTGTGACTGATAGGCGGAAGTTACACAATCACATCCCATGCATCTGACAAAGTGGTGCCTGACTTTCCATTTTAATTCAAATAATCATCTTAGCCTTTTTTGCTGGTGATGCTTGTGAGTCCATGCATCTGACAAAGTGGGTAATATTCACCCATTCACCCATGAAAGCTCATGCTCCAATATGTTTGTTAGTCTATAAGGTGCCACATAATTCTTTGCCGCTTTTACATCTGGTAGTGACCTGCATGCTGGTGATGATTGTGAGTCCAAGTTGGAGGCTATGACAGCAAGGCATTGCAAGGCACCCATAGGTACAGGGCAAGGTAACCCAGCCCCACACTGGTCTGCATTGCACTCAGATATGTCACAGCATACAACTGGGAGAAATATAGTATTGCAAATCTCTCAGATCCTGAGCCTGCTTATGCTCCCAATACTATGTTCCCGAGAGAGGACACTCCTCATCCAAAGTTACTCGAATCCCTCCTCCTGTGCAAAAAATACTTGTTCTTAGTTCTTTTTAATTAAAGAAACACACCCACAAATCTTGACATGTTTATTCTAAAAAGGGCTAAGATGAATATTTGAATTAAAATGGAAAGTCAGGCATCTCCCCTCTGTGGCAGGCCGCTAGAATGTTTTAATCAAGTCTGTTTATACAAGAAAAAGATATCTGCTAAAATCCTTTATTTGTATTGATAAATGTAAAGGATGGACATTTCTGCTAGTGCTCAGTACAGGAAACACGAGATTACACCTAGAAAGGAAAGAAAAAGAATAGTATTTAAAAATGGCATTAACTTGAGGCTAAGAAGTATCCCAGGAGAAACATCTTGGAGCACTATATCTCTTTGAATGGAAATCTAAGCACCCTCTAGGAGTACATACTTATAGAAAAGTAATTTATCAATAAAAGGCAACAGACTATATCTTTTAAGGCCTGATCCTGTCTCCATTGAAGTCAATGGCAATCTTCTCACTGACTTCAGTCGAATCAAGCTCACAGAATGATTGTTTTAAAAAGAAAATAATTGGCTATTCGGAGACAAGTTTTGTATTGTCGTATTCTTATTTCAAGTCCTTTGCATGAATTTCTAGGCAGAATTTTTTCGTTTAGTTAACATAGAAGTTTTAAAACCAGAAATTTCTCATCCTCGCCCCCCTTTCTCCCTGCCAATATGATCAAAATTTTTGAAAAACAGTACAGACTTTAAAGGTATGTTACAAAAGTCTCCAAGGTCTATTTAGTAAATATTGCTTATGTAATAATAAATATTTGTTATTTAACAGCCAAGCTTCCAGATGCTGAAATACCAATAAAGTAGTATTGGCAGCAAATCAACAGTGTTGGAACACTGCAGTGCATGAGTATAACAAAAATTTAAGTACAGTGATCTTGGGAATAATTTCATTTCTTCTGACTACAATTCATCAGAGTATGTTTTCTTTCATAACTTCCAGGTCACCACGTTTTCACTCTGATTTACTGTGCTGTTCAATGATGCCTCATTTGATGCTTGTTTCCAAGCCATTTTTAAAGGAGAAATTGGTAAAATCTAACAAAAAAGGAAATATGTACTAAATGGTTTGGAGTAAACCAGCTACTTCCAAATATGGGTAGCCTAACAACTACTCCATTTAAGGTTCTCACAGAGAATTCATATACAGCAGGAAAAGCCACATATGTTTAAAAAGCCCTTACTAAAATACCTACAATATTAAAAATAATGAAAATGAGTTTGAAGATGCATTGACTGCTTACAGCTAGTTGAGAAATTGCTACCATGTTTTCACTATATTAGAAGACTTAGTTAATTTTAGCAGTAAATGGTTCCTGCATTGTGGAATTATGTGAACAGAAGGTGTCATAAAAAGGAACGGAAGAAGAAAAATGCAAAGGCAATAAATATAAAAAAATGAAGTTTAACGATCTTGAAAAATCAAAAATATTACAGAAACATTATGGAGCTGTGATATTGATTACCATCAATTTTATATGTTAAAACATTCTTAGCAAGCTCTGTGTTTTTAACTTCCCTTCAACTCACCAGAGTCCAGAAATCTTTTTCTGTAGCAGAATTTAGTTATTATGTATCTACTGCACTGCCAAAAAATGTCTCTAAACCTGTGGCTACTTAGAAGTTTTGAGTGCCAATGCGGTGTGTTGTATTGTGTATATATAGAATGTAACATGGTCTCTACCCTATGGAGCTCATAGCTTAAGTCAGACATAAACAATTAAATTAAACATGTAATAAAATAAGTGACGGTGCAAGTTTGAATTGGGAGATGTTGTCCTAGCAAGATCGTACTTGAAAGGCTTTATAGAGGTAGTTTTTAAAAAGAGAGTTTTAAAGGAAATAAAGTTGGTTATTTTAGGCTCGATCTTACTTTCAATTAAGTCAGTGTCAAACCTCCTATTGACTTTTATTGTTCAACATTAGGCCTGTTATGTGCAAGGGCTATACCTCTACAAAGCACTGAACACCTTCTGCGAAAATGCCAAGTTACCTCACTTTCGAGTAATGTCATTGGGAAGTAAAGGAACTCAGGAGCATGTGTCAGGACCCAAGAAGAAGGAGACAGTTCCAAGTACAAGGATTCTTGCAGCATAGACCAATGTGTGAAGATGAGTGAGAGAGGGGTGGGAAGGGAGTGACTATCCAGGAAGCCTGGAAACAGTGCGAGTATGAGACAGAAAAGAGCTGTGGGCAGAAGTGGAGCTGTGCATGCCTTCAGCCCATATTTATGCAATAAATGAAACACAGAACATTTCATATCTTAATTAACCGTCAACAGGGACTCAACAATCAAAAATGTTACACGGACATTATGGAGCTGTTAGATGCATTGCCAGCTCTCTTGTGTGTGTTAGAACAAGTACTATACCTTGTTTCCATTCTTGCAGAAAGCTGAAAAATAGTTTCAAAAGGAGGAGTTCACAAAACCCAAATTTCAGTGATCTGCAAACTTTCTAGGGAATGGGTTTGATCATGCAGCAGATATGTGCATGAGATGTATTTAAAATGAGATTCATACCGCTAATTTCTTCTTAACAATATTCCTTCAGGGTTCACGTTATTCCCAGTTGTGCAAATGACATCATTAGACTGCCAGGCAAATTGAAGCAATTATCCATTCACTCTTAACTAACACACACATTGACACATTTGCTTTTTGATAAGGAGGAATGATCTTTCAACTGGAAAAAAAGATTGATCACTGATGAAGTCTGTAACTGCAGCTTATGTAATTGCTGAGGAAATGACAATATCCAAAATAAATGAAGCCAATATTCTTGTACTTTAGGTATGCCATAGACAGAAAGCAGTGTCTATAGCAGGGGTCGGCAACCTTTCATTTATTCACTTTAATTTAAGGTTCCGCGTGCCGGTAATACCTTTTAATGTTTTTAGAAGGTCTCTCTCTATAAGTCTATATATTGTATAACGAAACTAGGTTGTATTGTAAAATAAATAAGGTTTTCAAAATGTTTAAGAAGCTTCATTTAAAATTAAATTAAAATGTTGATCTTATGCCGCCGGCCCACTCAGCCCACTGCTGGAGTTCTGTTCAACTAGGCCGGCAGCGGGCTGAACAGGGCCTGCAGCCGGAACCCCGGCTGGCAAGGGTCTGGCAGCCAGAACCCCAGACCAGCAGCGGGCTGTGCGGGTCTGGCAGCCAGAACCCCAGACCAGCAGCAGGCTGTGCGGGGCAAGTGGCCGGGACCCCAGACTGGCAGTGGGCTGAGCGGCTCAGTCCACTGCCGCTTAGGGGTTCCATCCGCCGGCTCCTGTCAGCTGGGATCCTGGCTGCCAGACCTGCTCATCCCGCTGCCGGTCTGGGGTCCTGGCCCTGCCCACATACAGTGGGTACCTACCTTCTCCCTGGTTCTGGCCCATTCTCTTCCTCTCTCTGCACTGAGCACAGGGCTGGAAGGGTCTGGCCAGGAGCTAGAATGAGGGAAGGGGCTCAGAATTGGGGCAGGAAGTTTGGGTGTGGGGCATTTACCTGGGCAGCTCCAATTTGGTGTGAGGGGTGCAGGAGCTCCCATTTGGTGCTCAGGATGGGGATGTGGGGGGTGCATGGGGCGTGAGGGGGCTGGGTATGTGAAGGGGTGCAAGAGTCAGGGCAGAAGGCAGGGGGCATGTGAGGTGGGTGCAGGTGTCAGGGCAGGGGGGGCTGGGTATGTGTGGGGGTGCCAGTGTCGGGGCTGGGGTCATGGGGGTATTTGTGAAGGAATCAAGCAGAGGGCTGAATGTGTATGAGGGGGTACAGGGCTCAGGGCAGGGACCTGGGCTGTGTGCGGGGCTGCAAGACTCAGGGCAGAGGGCTGAGTATGTGGGGGGGGTCAGGGCTCAGCGCAGAGGACTGGGTGTGTGTGAGGGGGGTCAGGGCAGGGGGCTGGAGGGGATATGCCGCTATTTCACCCACTCTTCCCCAAGGCTCTGCCCCTGCTTCTTCTCTGCCTCAGCTGTGAGCAGCGAGCATGCTGACTCTGCTCCTTCCCGATCCCCTCCCTCACAAGGGCCATCAGCTGATCGGCCAACAGGGAGGGAAGGATGGAGAGGCAGAGGAGGGGCAGGAACCCAGCACACTATGGGAAGAGGTAGGGGAGCCAGCAGGACCAAGATTCTGCCCCCTGCCCTCAAGCGGAGGGCAGAGAAGAGCGGGCCAGGCCAGGCTAGGCAGTATTTTTAATGGCATGCTGCTGCCTGCTGGGACTCCGGCAGGCAGCAGTGTGCCATTAAAAATCTGCTCATGTGCCGTCTTTGCAAGTGTGTCATAGGTTGCTGACCCCTGGTCTATAGCATCAGTGAAGAAAACATTAGCATATAAAAACACTTTGCATATAAAAACTCCCTGGACAGAGACAATAACTGATCATTGACAAACAAATATTATTTACTAAGCATTAGAGTGATGTTATAGTATCTTCATATTTCAGTGTATCATACAGACATGCAGGGTGAGGAACCCCATAAAGCCAAGTATGAATCGTGGTAGCAATGACTAAATATATGTGACAGTAGACAAGGCATACACAATGTAAACATTTCCCATAAGCAACACACACAAATAATATACGTAATAATAATTAATAACAATGAACCCAACTGGCAGTAAAGGCACTCTTCTGCAACGTGCATGCCTTTCTCATGCAAATAGTCCCATTAAAGTCAAGGTAATTACTTGTGTGAGTAAGGAATACTACTGTGAGAGAGACTTTGTGCTAAAGATGCATACGTCACTCAGTAAGACTGATTAACAAGGTGCTTTGATTTAAAGGAAAGGAGTTTTGTTACATGTCTGTATATTTCCCTTTGAATCTTGTTGTTAGGATTCTTATGCTGATAGTTTTAGTTCACTGACTATTGGGATTCTATAAGCTTATTGCCTGTGTTTATAATAAAGTTAGTTTAGCTGTATGATTATTGTTAAGGTTTCTTGGCAAAGGTTACTGTGATGGAGTGGACTAGAACCAAAGGTCCCCTGCTGGAGGCCTCAAGGTCCTGCCACATCCATCCCAGGAAAGGAACAGTGGAGAGGTCCTCCAAGTGGGCTAGAGTGGATGTAGGGGACACAATCAATCAGAGAGGTTGTGCACCCAATCAGAGCCCAGCTGGCTCATATAAAAGAAGGTGCAGGGCCAGAGTGAATACTGTCTGCTTGTGGGGACTAGGGGAGCAAGAGGTGCTCCTGGCTGGCTGCAAAGGCTAAGACAGGAAGTTGCTGGCAGGGACCCAGAAAACAAGGGAATAGATTCTGGCTGGTTGCTAGGACTCACTTAAGACAGGCTATGGGGAAATGGCCCATGGAAATACAGTTAGGGATGTGGCACGTGGCTGCTAATTAGAGGGTCCCTGGGCTGGGACCTGGAGTAGTGGTGGGCCTGTTTCCCCCCCCACACACACACACAGCCTCCAACAAGGGAGTGTAGACAGACTAAGGGAAGAGACTGTGGAAATATTATTGTCTCTCTCCACCTCGCCCCCTCCCACCCTCTGAAGGGAGCTGATCTAGACTGACCCAGCTGAAGATCTAAGGTGTAAAGGGCATGAGAAGAGCACCCAAGGAGGAAGCCTTGGGTGTACTGCTCCACCCCAGAGCAGGAACCTTCACATATAAGCTGTCCAGCTAGGGTACTGAGATAGGCCCCATTGGCCTAATGGCAGAGGTTTGTTTCCGTATGCACCTATGCACGGGAGCTCTACAGAGCAAGTGGGAGCATGAAGGGTGAAGGTCCACTGGACTGTGGCCTGTGCTTGTACTGCAGTAGCAGCTGTGGATTGATGCTCCTAGACACTGTGGTGGGTGCTCAGGATTCCATTCCTCAATCTTCTATATCTACAGCTGTGAAATCATTGTGTTAAAGATGAATAAATACAAATGTGAGCCTGCCCTTCTTTACTGAGTCTGACTAATTAACTTCTCTTTGAATTTTACTCTTATTTATCCCTTTGTTTGCTTTTTTAACCAGTGTATAAAATGTCTCTGCCCACATGGGGGCTAACACCTTTAATAGCCCCAGCCAGAGGGCTGCATGTTTAAAATGTTCAATATAAAATTGACTGTGGATGTTAAGAGGAAGATCAATAAAACAAGGTGTATAACACGTATTTTTGTATGACTTTTTCATAGCCAAGCTAAAGCTAGCAGAAAATGCTTTATCTGCTCATTAGCCCAATGTTCCATGGAATGAAGTATTTCCCCAGCCATAAAACCCAGGTATATCAGCTGGCGTGACAGAAAGCAGTAAGGGAGAAGTAACTGAAATAGCCAGATGTAAGACAAAGTTTCATTTATATCCTTTCTCTCTAGTGGCCCTTTGGGGACAGGGTGAGAATTACTTCTGTCTCAGAGACTGGGGTACAGCACTCTGTCTGTGCTGTTTAAGGTGTGGGCTTCTTGGCCCCCTTGCATGAGGAAGTGAATGTAAGTTAAATTAAAAAAAACTCAGTGGGCTTCCATAGTCCACAAAAAGAGTCCTCGGGCTTTGGGAAACCAAAGGGGTTGGGGGCGGGGGGAACAAAAGAGAAAGGGACTGGACCTCTCTTTTCTGAGGGGGTCTGGGTGGCCAAGGCTTTCAAGCCATTTCTCTGGTCAGCAGCTCCTGCTTCCCAGGGAGCTTTGGATTTCCACCTTACACTAAGCAGGGATCATCCCTTTTAAGGACCTGCCCAGCTCTAGTCTTGATAAGCCTCACCTGTGCATCAGGTTGAGACGGATTGTGCCCAGAGGAATTATTTAACTCTTTCCTGTCTGGGGTGGAGATGTGTCCCATCACAGTCCGATAACACCAGCTATGATGATTAGGAGTATGAAAAGAAGAGATTTCAATCTTCTGTTTGGTCGTGTGTGTAATGCCCACACCACTGGGACAGTTGTCAGCAGCAGGGTTCAAACCTGATACTTTTGGTGCTTAATGCATAAGCCTATACTGCCTTAGCTAAAAAACTTTGCTCCTTTAGCCAAGGCTGTAGCAGGCTCATTAATCTCTAGGTGGCATAAGCACCCGTAGAAGGGGACAGAATGCCATGCCAAGTAGGTATGGTTTAAATCTGCATGTTTTCCATTTGTCTTCTGATTAACCTGATACTTTTAATGTATGTAGTTTAGAAATGGTTACAAGAATTTCTTGACATCATGTTTTAATTAGAAAATGACAATAAGTCAAAACTGACAACTTTTTGCAGAAAAAAAAATGAAATGTTTGTTGGGAAGGTTCCCAGATCCAGAGGGGACCCACTCTAGAATAGTCTAGTGATTAGGGCACTTATCTGTGATATGGAAGACCAATGGGTTTTTCTGGGGAATCTCTTTCTGGAGTGGGTCTCCCTTATGCTTTTTCACTAAAATAAAATAAATGCAGAAGGTCTCATTTTCATTCTATTTTGAAACTAAAACAAATTGCATAACATCTATGTTTTTCACAAAAAATAATGCTTTTTTTCTAGGCCATTATGGAATAAAATTATAATTCACAAATTTCTTAACATCTGAAAATATCCCCATTGGCTTCTATCCTATAAGATTAGGCATTAATGAGTGCCACAATAAATTACTCAGAGTCTGCACCAACTGTATGCCCTGTTCATTTTTAACCTACTGTATATAGCTTAGTCCTCCTTTATTAAAGCTTCTCTGCTTCGGGTAAAAACAGGGGCCTAGCTCCTGCCATTGAACTTCATGTATGCCCCAAAAGGAGGATTGAACAATCATGCAGCCAATTATTCCTCCCTTCAGCATCTTCTGGCTACAGGCTTTGGATCTGCTTCATTCCTGAGTTCTATTCAGTAACAATGAAATAATGGACCAACAAGGAGCTAATCAGTTTTTTTGTTTGTTTGTTTGTTTGTTTGTTTTTTTGTTTTGAGTAAATGAGTGTACTGTCTCTCTCTTTTTGGTTCCTTTAATCATTATAATTACTATGTTATGCATCATCATCAGGGTTGGCTGAGGCCTGGTGGCAGGCTGCCGGATGCTCTAGGTCATGATGAAGTGAGCAAGGGTTCAGAAGGATGCAGCAGAGCAGACCATATTTGGCCCAGTGGCTTCCAAGTGAATGACTTTATAGTAGGTGTGTGTGCATTCGTCCTAATCTGTATCCTCATTATCTTGTTGTAGTGGGCTGTAAAATGCATACAAAACAGGACATCTCAATTTCCCCAGCCCAGGGGTTTATGGTTTTCCTTATGCCTTTCTTTGTGTGCTATCCATATTAATGCTCTCCCAGTTCCCCTCTCATAGTCTCCCTCTCATTTAACACGTTGGAATGTTGCATTAAGTTAGCCAGCCATAAGAGATGGAGCAAAATCAATGTGCCAGTTAGACAGCAATCATTGTCATATTGTGCGTAAAATCACTGCAACCAAGATGACCTGGCAAATCTCCAGGAGCAACAAACCAAGAAACCCAGTGTCTCCTTTCCGAGAACTTTAGTCTGTTCACACAAGGAGTAATAATGGAAGCTCTGACGGCACTCAAGACAGCTGCCTGAGACTCTTCTCTTTGCCCTCCATGACCAGTGAAAGTAAATTGAAATGGAGATTAACTTTTGACAAACTGTATAATCTCTCTGTGCTTTAGTTTCTCCATCTGTAAAATGAAGGTTACAATTATTGTGTAGCCCATAAGAGGGTTCAGCTTAGTTCGAGATTGTTTATAAAGAAATTTTGACATCTACAGATGGAAGACAATCTATTAGTACAATGTATTCTTAGTCATGTAGCTACGTTACTATATGTTGATTTAAGGAATGACATAAACATACTATCTTTTAAGAATAAATAGTAAATTACTCAGAATGGGTTGTTTTGATATTCCCTCATAAAAACAGATGAATGGAGTTTTGCCACTCAAACTTTTCCTAAATGATTTTTATATCTTATTTATTTATTTTTTAAAAAGTGGAGTCCAAGAACCAGACTGTAATTCAATATAAATATTCATACCTGATTGGAATTCCTGCTAATTCATTAATTGTTACGTTGAATAATACATTGAACTTTCTATAGCTGAACTAACTCTTAACATTATCCTTACATAGGCAGAAAAGCCTGATTTTGTTATCACTCTTATCAAATTGATAGCTGTGCAATTCTATTGACTTCACTGGGGTCATTCTTGATTTATATCAGCACACATGAGAGCAGCATACGGCTGAGAGACTTTTTTTCTGATATATCAAAAATTCTACATGTATATTGAAAGGCAATTCTTATTAAAAACAAGCAAACAAACAAACAAACAAAAGAGCTGAGTCAGTGTTCTTCTAGGAAATTAAATATCTATTGATGTACTACATGGGATTGTCATCTGCTTAAAGTAAAATAGAACTTTGAACCAGCTGCATAATTTGGTGGAACATAAAATATGGCTGATGTATCCATACAATAAATCACCTGACAGCAAAGAGTGAGAGGTGAAGCCCTGAATGACATTTTCCTTCTTCCCATGTAGTCTTCAAAGACTTTTTTGATAACCTTTGTCAGCTGTGGCAACTACAGATTTAGTCAGCATGAACTCTTAAGACCTTTGATTTCATGAGCTCGGTTAGTTTTAATGCATTTAATACATCACCTTCTGTGTCAAGCCCTTAATATTTTTCCTTTTCTGCCCTTTTCCATTGGTGAAGTAGAATTTTGGATTGATTTCTTCATTAGCCCCTTAAATATATACAGAGAAGAGTCAGGTACATTGCAAGTTTCTCGCTATCTGTAAATTCATATAGACTGTAGGCTCCACCACAGTACTTCACTGATATACATTTTACTCTTCTTATTGGTGTGATATATAACTGTTTTCTTATTTATTAACATGAACAAATGTGGAAATCAACACATGGACTAGAAATATCTGTATTTACAATCTATTATTCTCAGACCAAAAGTTCTGACAACACAAAGAAAGGAGGATTTATCTTTTTGTGTCTCTTCAATGATCTTTATTGGCACGGCTGTTGGGGCTGAGTATGGAAAACAACAGAGTGGCAGGAGGTGAGCGCCTCCATCAAGTTGATTATTTGACTTAAGCAAAATTCTGCTCTTCCTATCAGGTTTCTATCTGAGGGAATCTGACAGACCAGAGAAGCCATGTGATGCCAAATTAATTCTATAGCTGCTTGGAACCTGCTGAATTTACACTCAGAAGTCAGATGAGGAAAAACTATTTTTTTTCATCAAGGGCCATTGAAAATGTAAGTTATAGCAATAGATAGTAAAAAAGTATGCTGCTGTTTTGGGGACTGAAGGGCTGTGAAGGGAATTGAGGAATTCTGAGTTACTTATAAATAGTTTTCTTACAACATTAAAGGTCAGATCCACCAATGCTGTAACTCCATTGAATTCAATAGGGCTATGTCCCTGGGCATCCGTGACTGTGTCCCTAAATTCTTTCCTTTTTGCAGTCCTAAGGTTTCTGTTAGATTTCTAATTCTTCCTGCTTCTGGTAGGCTTGCAAATATTATACCAAGAGAATAGATTTTTGACTTTTACCTACACAGTCACAGATGGGACCTGCATTTGCCCAGGTATGAGAAAACTTAGAATAACACAAAACAGCTAAACAGTTTATAATCTTGATAAAAGATCAATTTAAGTTAAACTGAGTTGGGACAAAGGCTAGAAGGAGTCACAAAGGATTTACTTTGTAGGAAAGTACTTCTTTCTCTAATTTGCAAACTGTTGGCTATAATGAAAAAACCCTGAAACATCACACCAAATGTGTATTGTACAAAATGCCTTATTTTGTAGCTCTGCATAGTTAGGAATGTGCTAATGCTCCCTTAAAACAAAAAAGACCACAAAAAGGAAAGAGTTTCCAGCAATTTAGGTATAGGTGCTTCCTTGAAAGAACCACCCTTTGCCATTTTACTTTTAGTGAGATGTATTTTAATGCTTTTCTTTTTACTTTGTTGTTAACAGCTACCAAAGAACATAGTATATTGGAGTTTAAAAAGGGGGCGGAGGGGGTGGGGAGAGAGAGACCTTCCTCAGAAGCTTGCTCATTTCACCTTTACAATAAAAGAAAAAATGTGATTTCTAAAGAAATCAATAACCTGACTCCTATTTTTTTAGTTCCGTGTTTCCCCCTCGATCCCTTGACTTCATGGCACTCTGTGATATTATCCGTTTCACTGCAGAAGACAATAAGAGGGCTGTCAGGATGCCATACACAGAAAAGCAGTAGTTTACTATTAAACAAAAGACCTTCCTCAAACTATTTAAAATGTTTCCACTTTCTCATGTGTATGTGTTGTGTTTTACTCACCAGTGCTCACAGATGGAGGATGGAGGGTGAGGTAGAGGGAAACATAGCTAGAAGTGATATTAAATCTGGCATTTTCAGGGTCCATGGTGATGAGCTCCTCCCAGATGTATGTGATATCAGACGCTCTACAGATGTAGAAACCAAAGGGGCTGTGAATCATACACATACAGGACCAAAACCCCATTGAGTATCCAGGAATTGATTCTCATTCCATTTAGCTAGACTGTCATATTTGGTAGGATATTGTCAATTATAATTCCTGAAATGGAGAGAAAACAGGACCATTCTGTAGATGATCCCCTGGCCCTCCATGAAAGGGGAATTAAGACAGGGAGCTCACTTGGGCATCATCCAGAGTAGGATTTAGACATATGGTATTAGAATGTCTTAGCAACCCAGTTGAAAAGTGAAGTGTAATAAAGAAGTGTGTAATTTAACATATGCTGCATTGGTCGAGTTAAAGTTTAGGGTGTGTCTACACTTGTGGCTTTACATGTGTCAAACCATGGGTTGTTACCCATAACCCAACATCCTCGCTGAAAGCTATTAGATGTGAGTCTAGGAGTGTGTAGAAAGCAAGGTAGCATGCCTGCCTGGGGCACCATTTAACTGCCCACCTGCCCACTTTGTGATGTGAATGTAGCAATGTTGCTGCGAACTGCCCTTGAGTTTATCAGTTGTGGGCAACCTGTGGCCTGCAAGCTGCATGTAACCCATGAGGGTAATCTGATTCCAAGCCACAAGACATTTTGCTGACATTGACCATCCAGAGGCTTGGCTCCCCTAGCTCCCAGTGGCCATGGTTTGCCGTTCCCAGCCAATGGGAGATGCAGGAAGTGGTGGGCCGTAGGGACGTGCTGGCCCCTCATTCTGTTCCTACCTTTCAGACTCCTTAGTCACCACCTTCTTTTTCTCTATGGCCTGGAAGTTATCTAATGTTCACATTCTCTTGAACAATATTGGACCCTTCTCTTGAACAGTATTGGACCCTTCTCTTTTGTGCAAGTGGATTGCTGGGACAACTCACTCCACCTAACTCCTGCCATTTTAAAAACAATTTCTATCCTCCAGAATGCTACAAGTTGGTTGGAGAACACCATCAGTGTGCTGGTGTCCATCTGGTATGCCTATATGCAGATAAATTATTTTGGAAGGAGCTATGTGATGGAGTGTTCACCCCACACAGGAGAAGAAGGAGTTAAAGTGGCCAGATGAGCCAATTAGCTGCCAAGGCCACACCTGGAGGAGTAGCTAGGGAGCACAGAGTTGATTAAAGGCAGCTCAGCTGGCAGGAATTGGCAGGGCATATAAAGCCCAGGAGATGCACAGACAGGGCTGCTGGGAAAGGCTGCAGGAAGGCAAGCAGCAGCCGCTGCCGCAGCAGCAGCAGCAGCAGCAGCAGCCGCAGCCGCCACCGCCACCGCCACCGCCACCGCCACCACCACCACCACCACCACCACCACTCCTTGGGAAGATATTTTTGGGGCTGGTACTCCCAGATAAAGAAGGGTAACCAGGTGTGGTAGGAAGGAGTCCAGGGAAGGAGCAGTGAGGCCTGAGATAGGAAAGCCCAGGACTGCTGAGCTGAGAGTCCCTGAACTGGAATCAGGAGTTGTGGGTGGAGCTGGGTTCCCCTACCAATTATTGGGACAATGAGAGGTAAGACTGCCTAGAACTGATAGGGAGAAGGACTGTTGCTATCCAAGAAGAGAGGAACACTGAGTGACCCAGCCAGAGGGCTGAGTCACAAAGAGGACAATGTAATTCTTTGAATGTGAGAGGAGCTTCAGACCTGTGAGAGAGACATAACAATATCATGCAAGACATGGAATGGGGCATTGACCTCAAGAGTTAATCCCCAGAGTAACCAGGGGGAGGTGCTAGATCAGCAGTGACTGGTGCACCCCATTACAAGCTCACATAACAGTCATCTCTATTAGAAGATTTCCAATTTGCTAGCTGAGCAGGAAATTCACTGAACAGTGGTTCAATGCAAAGAGAGGGTTAAATACCTCAAATCCCTCAATCAAAAGGCAAAGGATGCACATGCTCCTTCTACAGGGAACTTGACAGGGTGCTTAGCACCACACCTAGCATGGGTCCCACCATCAGCCAAAATATCCTCCTGAACCATAAGGGTCTCATTGTGAGGAAGGAGGTGGCCATGGTATCAGGTGGCAGTACAGGGGACTCGCATTCCCAGGAGTTGTTCACAGACATTGATGCTACCATGGGGGCCACACAGGATGGATATGAGGAGTTCCTGACAGATTCTCTCAGTACCTGTTCAGGGAAGTAGAGACAGACCAGACTGTGGAGATGAAGTCTGAACAGACTATGGAAGAGGGACAGGATACAGATTCACAGCCTGGTAAGTCAAACAATCATATATTTTATTATCATGGATATGTACTTCATTTGGGTTTATTAAGGCAGAATTTCTGTGTTATAACAAATAATGTAATTGTTCTGGAGGAGGGTGTTTTATGCTAGAGGATTGTGCACTTATCTTGGGTGGTGGGTGCACTTCAGACCCTCGTACGGTACCTTCCTTCATACAACACAATGAACTCCTATTGCCAGGTGAGTTATCCAAACTAGATGCCAAGCGAGAAAGGGAAAAAAATATATTGTTGTTTATCATGTGTGGCAGCTGGTTAACCTCCATAGGGAACCTTTCCACAAGGCTTTGCTCTCCACCCCTTTCCACTATGCTCCCACCATGCCTCCAAGATATCAAAAATGGATGCCAAGTGTGGGGAAAAGTAACTACAACTATGTAAACTTAACATTCTTTGCTTATTATTTAGTATTCAATTAAATCATCAAAAGAATATTACATGGTGCACTCACATGCATGAGTTAACAAATTTTCCAGTAATCCTTTTTTTTTTAACATCAAAATTGACTTCGTAATATTTTTAGTGTATACCTTGGCTAACAAGGTATTGCCCCATATACTAGTGCTTGTGAGTCCTTGTATCTGCAGGAACTCTTAAAGTTCATTGAGACATTGCTGCTTGTTCATTGCTTGTTAATGGAAGTGATGTGTCTGTTGGATAACATAGTATTGTCCTATTTAATAGTGCTAATAAGCCTGTGAAATGGGAAAAAATTAGTAAATGTCTTTGTGGCTGTCATTGGTTGCTGTCCATTTGCCCTGTTAAGGTGGCATTCTTCTTTAGCTAGCCAGTATTTGTCTCATGTAGAGGTGATGGTATGTCCATTGAATGTCCATTTTCCTGAACTTCATGAAAGGCCTTTACAGATAATTGCTAATGCAACATGCATTGTGCTCTGATTCGCCATGCTTTCCCTCTTGACAGGGTTGGAGTATTGAGGTAATTAATTTAGCCAATGATGAAGGTATGTCTGTGACTGCAGACATTGGTCAGTTTTCATCTTGATTTCATTCCACTCCTGGAACATAATGTCAGAAAACTTGTCATGGAACAGAAATTCCATGTAGATTTCTGAGAAGAGAACTTTCTTGGATTACGCTGGTAGCTAACTAGGCTGCTCCACTCAGTGAATACAGTTCTGTTATCCATCCACTAAAAAGCTCCAACGCATAAATTGATGAGATCCCACCACTTGCCTCAAACAGCCCTTCTCTTTTTCCATGCGGAATTTGTTTTCCAATAGTGTGCTTGTCTGGAACAAAAGTCAGATAGCTCATTGGTGATTGTCTTTTAGGATGGTTTTCACTCTTCCTTTCCAAAGCAAGTCACAATATTCCCAAACCTGTCTGGTGCTATTTACCATACTCTGTCTGTGTATACCTCACACTTCCAATGCCAGAAATGAGAATGCCTGCACATGAGAAACAATGAAGGAGCAGTTTCTAAGCATTCCATAATGATTCATATTGTGGCCTTCGGTATAGAATTAAAAGCAAGTTTGGTTACTTTGCAATTAAGCTTAATTGCACAATCATTCACTGTATGTTACTTTTTCCTGTGTTCCCTAGTTGCACTCTTCCAAATTTCTGCTGAAAAACTGATTAATAAATATTTTGTTATTTTTAGTGTTAGGGCCTGTAATGCACAGCTATATATGTTTTCCCCTCTCCTCCATATTCTACAGTTAATGTTTCTATTTTTATTAACTGAAGCTCTTTGTGACTTATGCTTATTTGTGAAAAGCATAGCGAGAGTTCTAAGTGACAATATTTAATGGGTTTAGTATCACAGCAGAAGAAATGACACATACAGCCCCATCCAATGCACCTGTCATCAGACACCTATGCAACCTTGTATGATTCCTGGATTCATCCTCATTAACTTTCTAGGTGGAGAACCCGTCAATCCACGAGCCACAAGACAATGCACATTGAGGCATCATCACTCACAAGGGAAACTCGTAGGGTGTGCTGGACTCTGGAATGACAATGCCTCCCCTCACATTAAAGTTGACTTTTCCCCCTCCCCATGCAGACAGTCCAGGGTTAACAGATAACAGAGGGAACAGTGGGACACAATTTACTGAAGGCAATTAGTATCCATGGCCTTGACAGTTTTTATGCCATGGTATGTGCTGGACTTTGAGGTGGGAAAGTGCCCTCAGCCTTACGGTGCCCTCCCTTCTCTTCCACCCAGAAAGAAAGGCATGCACTGGTAACAGATATTGGAAAACTGGCAACAGAAGTAACATTTATTAGCAATTCACAAAATGTAGGGCAACAGGACAGCCTCAGATTTCATTAACTTCACCGCGATGTGCATAAATGTGGGCACAGAGAGTATACCTTACTTCCCTTGAATACCAAGAAACAGATCCAGAGAGGACAGGTGTACTTTCTGATTGCATGTACCTGGCCTGAAAATCCGTGGAGTCTTCAGTCCACATCATGCACCCGTGTTCACCTGCATTCTTGCAGATGTTGTGCAGGAAGCAGCAAATCACAATCATACGGACAGCCTTGACTAGTGGCATCCAAATGTTCTGTAAATCAGGCCATGCCTGCCAAGGGCACACTTCACAACCATCCTGGAACTGCCAAGCATGTAATAGAAACTTCTAGCAGGTGCTGTGTTATCTGGATCTGGTTTCATGAACCATGTTAGGAGTGGGTATGCAGAGTCACCCAAAATAACAATAGACATGGGTATGCAGAGTCCTCCAAAATAATAGTAGACACCAACACCCTGTTGATGACATTATTAGGAGGAAACAAGGTCCCAGCTTCTCCCAGGAGATAATGTCCAAATCTCCTGAAAACACTTGTTCCATGCACTTTGCCATTGCTACTTACAATGGTGTTTATGAACCTATCTCTCTGATCCACCAAAGCATGCAGAATTATGAAGAGTACCCTTTGGGGTTTACATAATCTTTTGCTCCCCGTGGAAGGCAAGTTATGGGCATATGTGCCATCAATGTCCCTGGTGCAGCTGGGGAACCCCATTCTCTGAAAGCTGGCTATTATTTCTGGCACAGTTATAATATCAACCACATGTGGGTATGTCACAGTAACAATTGTCTGGCAACCCTACATCATCACAACCACCACAGGTGACTTGCCCACACCAAACTGGTTAGCCATTGATCTTTAGCAGTCTGGAGTAGGCAGCTTGTGGAGGGCAATCTGCTCCTGCATTGATATGGTCTTCCTCAGTAAAGTGTCCTGGTACTGAAGGGTCAGGGCAAGCTCCCCACATAGTTCCAGAAAGGTTTGTTTCCTCATGTGGATATTCTGGAGCCACTGCTAGTCATCCCAATTCTGTAGGATGGCATGGTCCCACCATTCTTTGCTAGTTATCCTGCACCAGAAACACAGTTGCACACAAGGAAAATAAATTGCAATTAATTCAATCAAAAGGTCCAGATTGTCTGCCATGAATGAACCACTGTTAGAGTCCCTCCACTTTCTTTGTCACAGAAACTGTTCCTAAAATGCCATCCCACATCTCTGCTGCTACAACCCTCTCCAGTATGGATGCAGTTATATTGGTATAAATACCAATGGCTTACTTGGTATAGCTATCCCAGTACAGAAGAGGAATGAGTTATTATGGTATAAACACCTTTATACTGATGTGGCTACTTCTGCATTAGAGGTTGTAATAGTATAAATTTATAAGTAAAAAAATCACACCTCTAACCAAACTAGTTATACCAGAACAAAACCTGTCTGTAGATCAGGCCTCAATCCTTAAACAACAGAGTGAAAACAATGGGATAATTTCTTGTGTAAGGTACCACTTAGCACAGTGGCTCTCAACATTTCCAGACTACTGTATACCTTTCATGAGTTTGATTCGTCTTGTGTACTCCCAAGTTCCACCTCACTTAACACCTACTTGCTTACAAAATCAGACATGAAAATACACAAGTGTCACAGCATACGACTACTAAAAAATTGCTTACTTTTTCATTTTTACCATATAATTATAAACTAAATCAGTCAGAATATAAATATTGTACTAGGATTGGCCATCTTCAGACTTACTATTTATTGCTGTGTAGGGTCAAGTTTTGGTCCTAGTGGAATAAGTTGCCTGAATAATCACCTGGTTACATAAGACACATCTTGATTTGTGGGCAGGCAACCCTGAAATTTAGATAATGGGGTTATGTATTCAGGATTTACACAATCCAAGCTTTATTTCTGAAGATTTTGATTCATCTCTTAACTGTATACTTAGCATAAATTTTACTTTTTGAAGGTATGATGATCATAACTGCAGTATTTTGTTTGTAGCCTAAAGAAACAGTTCTTAACAATTACATTGGTTCAGATTCCTTTTATAGTGTCCCCTTAAGTGTTATGATATTGCAGCTATACATAATACAACTGTCATGTATGCATGCATGAACTGAAAGATGTAGTCTCTTACTAAGACAAAACACATATTGTATTGTTACATAAACTTTGTTTCTTACATGGCATGAAGGACCTGAAGCCCTGGTACCTAGGGAAGCCATTATTAAAGCAATCAAGCAAGATTTGTGAAGACAATTAAGTTAAATGTTTTATGGCTTCTTTGGGATGCTTATTTATAAAAATCTCTAGATATCCAGTCATTTGGCCACTCCCAATATTATGGGTAGCAAAGGGGAAGATTTTTATGTAGTGTATTGAGAAAAAAACACCACCACAATATAGTATATTTAATCACTTGTGATCTATATAAAAGAATAAATAAAAAAGTTCAAAAGTGAAAATGTATTTGTAATTTTTAGAATATCAGGCTGCATCTTGCATCAGTCAGTCAGACTTCAGCATAATAATTAAATCTTTTTACTGCCCCAGAAATACCGTTTAAAGGTAATTAAACCAAGCTTTCTCACCAGCGAACAATGAATCTCCTTTATAATATTTTCAGTTTGTTGACTGACCTTTACAAGATTTTCTGGCTTGGAATTTTTCTTCTTCTCTTGAATTTGTTACAGCCTTTTCAGGAGATGAATAGTGTGCCTTGAAAAAGGTTTTGTACAGATAAATTGAGATAGGCTATCTCTAGGCGGCCTCTTCTCAGATTAGGACACCCACTTGGCTGTGTCTCGAAAGATTTCTTCAGTCTTGCTAGTGTGAGAGCAAAGACTTTTTATGACACACATTTATTCCATTTAGATGCTATAGAAGTGAAACTTTACATTCATATAGAAAGATGGAAGTTAGTGGATGAAAACTATTCCTTTAAGAAAATGCTCTTGACACTAAAATGTATTCATGCTCCAAATAGTGCAAGAGGAGGGACTGTAAAGGTACCCCACCTTTCAGATGTTAGAGATAATGATGACTGATGATTATTAGTGTAGAGTCCATGGTATGTTCAGCATGCACAATGCATGAAAATCAGCAGTTTCTATAGAAGCCGTTGGCAGTTTTGTGTTAATTATTGTGTTGAATTATTTAGGAAGTGCAGAGACAAAAGGGCATTTCTGTCATCTAGAGAGCTTGGAATAGAGTCTTCAGATGCTACTCTTAATAATAGTTCTGTGCGTTTGTTCTGTTAGTACACTGCAAAGCACAAAGGGGTCCTGGTCCTGACTAGGCCTCCTAGGTACTATAGCAATGCAAATAAATAATAGCAATTTTCATGTAAGAATCTCAAAGCATGATGATCTATAGGAATTATAGTCCCCATCTGACAGCTAGAGAAACTGAGATACAGAGTAGTTGATCTGAATGTTAGTTACACAGATCCTGCTCCTGTTTCCGTTGACTTTTTTAGCAAAATTCCCACTGACTTAAATGGAGCAGGCTAAATTATTGGTAGAATCAAAAAAGGTAAGCTGATGAAATATTTTTGAATGAGTTTTGTGCTTGTATATTTTTTCTACATGTGTTGTACACATCTGTGTAGATATATTTGTTCCAACACAATCAAAACTGTAGGGCAAAATTCTCTTCTGCTTTAAATCGGCTGCTTTGTCGATTTGAACCATCAGAGATTTGGACTCAATGAGAACATTCAACCCTGAACTGGCATTTGAATGGGATTTGATCAAGTTGAACGAAGTGAAAGTTTTAAGGTTTCTATATTCAATTTCAGAATTTAGTTAAAATCAGCTCTTAGAATTATTTTAAAATATAATCAAAGTTAGTCTGGCAAGGCACACACATCCAATGTGTTTTCCTTTGCAATGCAGATGTACATCACTATGTGTCTTGGAATGTCTGCCACCGCACCATTTTACTGGATGTGTGCCCACGTCTTGAAGGGCATGACCACATCCCTAATGGATACCATTCTTTATATATAAGAAAGATTAATGCTGGTGGTTTGGAAAGCAATGTAGCCTGAGATGAAGAGAAGATGACTTGTGATCAGTTGTGAAAAATGAGTTAATTCTACTAGATATTGCTAGAAAGTAATACAGTGGTGCAAAAAGAGAAATACACTATTGTTTTCTAGAACAAAAATGGATTTCTGTACAAACACATCCTTGATAGGCAGGTACAAGGATGAACTGAGTCTCAGAGGGATGTCTGAGACACATTATCTTCTGGGCTACTCCTGGGCTGGGGCAGTTTACAGCCCACCTTTTCCTCTGGGCTGCATCTGACTGTACGGTCTAATCTTTTGGGTCTATATGTCTGGTAACCATGTTCTTGGTGACCCCTTTATTAAGATATTTGCCTTATTTCAAACAGCTGAGCACAACACAGTGAAGACTTCTGTGTAATAACATTTCTCTCTGAAAGTTTTTCATTAACCTAACTGAAACTGTAATTAATTATTTTCCTTTGTTTACGAAATCTAGCGGGATCATTGTTTGACATTCATACACTTAAGAGTTAGTATATTGTTTTGAGAATAGATTGTTTTCTCCTTTTAATAAAAGTATGTATAAAACTAGAACAACTTGTAGGAAATTTTTCTTCCCATTATGCAACCTTTGTTGCAAAAGTGAGATATGATAATTTTTGCATAGGAAGATTCTTGGCTGTGAGGTAAAATTGCATTACCTTGATTTTATTCCTCAACATTGAATGAACTCTTAATTTACAACATATGCTATACACAATAGAAATACAACTAATCTGCAGTACTTTAGTTCAATCTAATACTTTTTGGTTTTCATTTTAACTGTCTAGCTCTGATTTGCTCAGAACATAACTCAGATTTGAGTTTTTCTTGTGCAAATGATAGAAGCTGTCATTACAACTTGCTGGAAACAGAGAAGTTAGATAAAAGGTCACAGACAATGTGGAGGTTTTTTTCCCTGCATGAAGGTACCTGTGGGATTTCAGTAGAAAATTCCATGTCAGTTAACTATTTCCTTGGCTGCAAGCTAAATTTTAAATATTGTTTATGAATAAAATAGTATGCAGCAGATATCATCAAAAGCTAAATAGACCTAGAGATAATTCATGACATTTAAAAAAATAATTAGCTACTTAATATGCACATACTATACATTTATTTGCATTGATAATGTGCAAAAAAAGATGAGTTTATGGCATTTCTTGCAAGTAGTATTTCACAATTGTGGACTACGCCACTTTAGGAACTTAAAAAATATTTTAGAAGAGATATTGAGATTAAAGGGTATGTAAATCCCTATAGGAACAGTGTAACCATAACCTAATTAGTGATGGATGGATGGATATTAAAGGTATTTCTAGAATAGGATAAAAGGTGCATTACATTTTAAAAATGTGGTAGCTGACACTATTTAACTAACATGTTTGAATGTTTATTGTGTAGACAGGACAATGCATTTTCACTGCCTGCACTGATCATGAAACATAGGGTTCACCACAGTCAGCCAACATATGTTAAAATACAATTTACAGTTTTAAAACACTAATGTAGACAGAGTAAGTTAGAACATACTTAACACATTTTAAAAATGCAATGCATCTTTTATCTCAATCCAGACAAACCCAAAGAGATTAAGTTTAGTTCATGTTTACTAAGGGTCAGATGGTGTTTGGCTACTGTATAGGTTCAGAAAGGCACGAAGGTATTAGAAGTTTGCTTACTGCTTGTGTCATATGCTTAGCAGGATGATATAATCATATTCCCTATTGTACCTTCTATAATATTAACACCCAGAGGAAGAGTAAAAGGCCCCCAACTTCTCCCACACCTGCTAATGGAGAAGAGTGCAGGGGCAACTTTGCAGTGATTGTTGTACTGAATTAAGGTGTGTAGCAGTGAGTGCTCTCACTACGGTATGGGGTTTTCCAGGAGTCATAGTACACCAAAGGTACAGTGCAACATGTGGTGCTACAGATGCTGTGCAATTTTACTTGTTAAGGGCTGAAGCTAGCAGATGCAATGAAGTCAGACATGTTTGGATGCATGCAGCCCTGAGATATAGCCCATTTAATAAATCAGATATGCTACCTGAAAACAGAAATATTCTGGCTAAGAAATTATGGCACAGAATGTAGTTGAAGGTTAAAAGACAGTAATAACCATTTTTTTTACTTTGCTGAATACTTCATTACAGTTAAGTCATTACGCCTGACTGAATATTTAAATAGTTCATATATCTATATGTAGTCACTTACTGTGTAGGCCAATTCTTATACTAGTGATGCAAACCGCTATGAAAGTAAATAGATATGGAGTATAGAATTACGTTGTATAATTTGTAATGAGAAGAACCTGATTCTGCAACCTCATTCATGTTGAATATAGTATGGTATATAGGCAGACACTTATATGGTATATAAGAGTATTCTTTTTTAACAAAGGACTAGACAAAATGAGTAATATATTCAGAAAGACACCTTAAACATTAAAATCCCAGGGAACTGTTAACACAGTTTACAGTATTTAAAATCCACATATATTTTGCATTATGTATGTATTTGAGTGTTTACAACATCCAGAACTTAACCAATGGCAGTATATCATTGGCATGATGTTTAGTTTTTACATTGCTATACTGAATTTTTCTTTTAATTTTTCAACAGTAGGTAATTTGTTTCTTCAGCATTATATAGATCTTGACTTCCTAGTTATCTAAGCAATAAACGCAAATTGCATTTCTATAATATAAAATGTTTACATTAGCAAATGGAATACAGCAAACTCATTAGATACCTTGATCAATAAAATATTCCCATAGGTTTATAATCTTATTAAACATTAACCAGTGAGAAAAAATATGTATTCGACTATTAAACTTTGATTAGCTTTTATCCACCACCAAAGAAAGGTAATCCATGTTCCCTAAGGCAAAAATGCTCAGCTTTTGCTTTGAAAGCACTTGTTTTCTTTAATGTGTTTTTAATAGTTAAATAAAAATAAAATGGAATCTTTTTATGGAACAAAATGCATCTATTTTAGAAATAGAAACATATAGCAGCAAAATGAAATGGTATTCTAGATGTTTTAGTTACTGTATATATTGGGACAAAATTATGCTACACTCGGCTGTCATTGAATCAGAACTTTATTTTAAGAGTTTACCATACACAAGTAATAAAAGAGAGAAGGTAAGATTTTGAAAAGCACTCAGTATTGGTCTAACTCCTATTCCCATTAATGTCAATGATATAACTCTCATTGACTTCCGTGGAAGCAGTTTTAAGCCAACTCACTCAGAATTTTCATGTCAGAACCAATTGGAATGTTTTTTTTCTAAGGATACGTCTATATTGGAATTGGAGGTGGATATACCCATGCTGTCTCTGAGTAAATGCCTAGAGTCAGGCTAGCTAGCCCCTCCCACCTCTCCTGCCACAATGGCTACACTCTATTTTTAGTGTGCTAGTTTGATCAGAGATAGTGCAGGTAGATCTCCTCCAGCTGGGAATTACACCTCCTGTTCTAAATGCAGACATCCCTAACAAGTGTTGTCTGCATGTGCATGCATTACATTCTTGCAACTTCATGTGCAGATATTAGTTCACTAAAATTTAATTGCAGGAGTGTGCACAAGTGACAATAGAAGTGGAGGCCAGGTTGCGGAGCCACTGAAAATTTTGTTCCCAGAATTTTGTGCATTTATTGAAGAATAATAATTCCTAAATGCTCTAAAAATGTTCAACAGTAAAAACAAAATGGACATGAACAGGCTTCAGATAGGATCCCACCCCCCACATGCACGCAGATCTCACGAATTAGTGCCCCACTTTATAATATATTTATAACTCAAACAAGGCTGAGCCAAAATTTTTCATTTTTTCCTCAACTTCAAAAATGTGTTCTGTGGCTAAGATTTCCATATTCATTTCCAACCCATATTCTGTCACAGATAAATTTTAGGTGATATCTATGAGAGTTACACACGCAGAGCTAAGTGTATAGTCATAAGTTTCAGCAGGGATGAATTTTATTTTAGCAAGGTTATGGACACCTTCAAAGAAGAGTGAATATAATGATGAGTGTAACAGAGGACAATCTCTTCAGGTATCACGCTAATTATGTACTTCTGTCTTTTACTTTAGAATGTTTTTACTTCAGAGGTTGGGGCAGTGATACCATGTATTGTAAGTAATTAATGCAATATCCCTTCCTGCAATCAGCTCTGCTATTTAGATGTTAATTAATAGTTTCCTTCTTATAAGGCTACCCAACTCTAGTTTGTCATGTCTGTCTGATCCTGCATATTTTTAATATAACAAAAACAGCCTCTTAGATTACATTATTTATTCTTTCACTCATTTAAATAAAAAGCAATATCATCAGCGAATCTAAAACTCATCATCAGCAGGGCTATCTTGGTAATCACTCCAGTGTACACTGTAACTTTTCAAGGTGGTCTGATAGTAAATTATGGAGACATCTATATTTTTCATTTTCTTTGGACAGTTAATTTACATCTATTAGAAATGTAAATCTTTCTCAGATGTGACTAGGTTTACTCCAATACTGTATAGAATATTTACTGCTTCAGTAAAACTTCACTTGTCTTTTATACTGTCACTCAGGGCCTGCTGGTAGGTCAAGTAACTGCTGCAGTTATGTCAATGTGAAAGAAGTATAGTAATGATAAAGTCTCGTACTTCGAATAATATCCTTCAGTGTGGAAATTATTCAACAGTATACATTTTCCTGGAAAAAACAGGAATTATGACCTACATTTTCAAAGTACCTGCACCCAGCTGTCACAACGCCTAACAAGCAATGCAAATCACCAACCTGGAAAGCATGTACCTATGCAACTCTGACTTGTGCATGCATATTAGGCATTTTACATTTATGGTTTTGAAAATATGTCTGTATCTCCTTATAATGTCAATGAAATTTGCTACTGAGGAGTGTCTCAGATGAGGTGAAGGGGGCTGTGATCCCTTTGTTAATGTAGCCAGCCCACATTCCCACAGAAGATAATCTCCTCTTTTGTTTTCTTTCTTTTTAAAGTGAGCCTGTACTCCCTTTCCTTGTGAAAATAGCCTTGAATATGTAGACCTACATACACGGTGAAAACTGACTGCTAATGAGCAGATGGGATTCCCTTCTGTAGTAGGAGTCGGAGGAGAAATCTTTAGATTGCCCAAACTTCCCACGATATTTTTTTATGTAAATAGTCAGTTAAATTCTGGGTATATCCCAAGGAACCATATCACTAACACTTCCTCAAAACCTCAGGTCAGCCAATGTGATTAATGGGGCAGCAAGAAAAACAAGAGAGAATATAGTGATGTGATCATATATATAATACACATATAATTCTGCCTGGCTGGGATCCACTCTCCTCTCCTATATCCTTTTTTTGTTGTTGCTAGTTTCTGTTTATCCAAGGTCAGTTTGTTGTACATCTTCTGCCACTCCTTTGAGAGAAAGCCTGCTTATTCAAATGGCTGTCAACTTCATCTCTTCTGGCAGAGAGTTCCACAGCCTATTGCTCTCCGTTGAAAATGTTCTATCTCCGTCGCATAAAATTTTCACTCTGAGGGCTGTCAGTCATGGTGTCCAGAGGTCATAGATGGTGAATCACGGTATGAAGTATTTGTTTTGCACATATTTACCTCTCTGAAGAGTCATGACATGAGTTAAAACACTTGCTTAAGTGATTGTGTCTATAGAAAGATTACATTTTCAGAATATTATATAAATCAAATGCAAATATGTTATGCTTTCTTTCTGTTTGCAATCTCCCTCACTACAGTTTTCTCAAAATAGATTAAATGCAGATCGTGCCATTTTTCCTCAGATTTCTGCTTTTTTTTAAGGGCTCTGCTATTTCCTTTGTATTGTTTTGCTGTATATAGTGTGACATCATCAGGGCCGCCCAGGGACGGGGGGCAAGTGGGGGATCCTTCAGTGCTGCTGAAGACGTGGAGGGACTGAAGGGTCCTTCCGCTGCCAAAATGCCCCGCGAACCCTGGCCTGGCAGTGGTCCGGGTCTTCGGCGGCATTTCGGCGGCAGGGAGCCCTTCAGTGCTACCGAAGACACGGAGCGAACGAAGGGTCCCCCCGCTGCCGAAATGCTTCCAAAGACCCGGACCACTGCCATGTGAGCACAAGCGCTGCAGCTTCCTTGCTTTGCCCCAGGCCCCGTGAGTCCTCTGGGCAGCCCTGGATATCATTTCATCATGTATACACATATCATCAGGAAAATGATAGGCTAGTGTAAATAGTTAGCTTAGGAAGATGTCTTGTTATTTATAATAGGACACCTTGTGAATTTTCACCTGGGCCACATATCCATCTCACTTTAGCAGATGTTGCTGATCCTCCTAGGGTTCTTCTAACCTTCAATGCTTTATTTTCTCACTGAGTAAGCAGATGCTCAGCCATGAAAATATCAAGTTCTGGCAAAATGTGTGTCTGCTTCAGAAATCAGAATACAAATGAGAGGAACTAATCTGTTCCAGCAGAGTAGTATAATAATAAAGTGTTCAAAATTGCAATCCTTACTCAGGCAAAATTCCCACTGACACAACTTTGCAGCTGTTTTGAACACAAGAGGAATGGTTTTGAGATCTGGACTCTGTTCCTGGCTCTGCCTTTGGTTTCCTGTGTTACTTTTGGCAAGACACTCTTTCCCTCCATTTCCCAACATGTAAAATGGAGCTAATGCTTACCTACTGCATGAGTACTTTGTGTGTCTTAATATACTAGCTTTTGAAGTTGGAAGTGTTGGTGTTAGGCAAATGACAACTGGTAGTGATGTTTAAAATGTTACTAGAAAATGCAGTGAAAATGCATACACCTCCCCAGAATTGTTCAGGGGGAGAGGTGGGTGTGGGCCTTTGCCACATTTTCAGTTTATTTTATTTGTCAGTTTGCAGATGAGTCTGATGCTTGTTCAAATCACTGTATAATTTAAATTCAGATACTTTAGCAATACAGATCATGATTTGTTATAGGATAAAATGCTGAAACAGTCTTTGCAATATGTATACTCAATCTGGTTATTACGAGCTTGTGGGACCTAATTAGTGCAGTGTATTTAGTGACTAGGGATACCAACATCAGGGAGAACGCACTTAAATAATGTAGAAACAGTCATGAATATTACAGTCACACATTTCCACCTAGAGAACACAGACTACGGGTATGCTTCAAGCTGAATTGCGTATAAGACACCCATTTCCTACAACCAGGAGGGCAAAAACCTGGTCATGATAGCATTTGCACTCTGCTAGTTCCCAAACTAATTTAATGTTCGACATGAAATACTGTAATTGATATATAGCATAGCTGTGATTGTTATTAGACCTGGCCAAAAAATGGAGAAGAAACAAACCTGCAGATATTTCAGCAAATTTAAACAGGTTTTCATTCCATTGTGTCCTGTCATTGTTCAATTTTCATTTTCTGGATTTTCTGAAGTATTTTTGAAAACAGAACAGAGTACCGTTAACAATACCTTCACTTCACCACTGGTAGGAAATATTCTTGTAAAGTATGTTGTGCCCATAGGGAAATGTAAGCATAAGAGCTATATACATTTATCTTTTTGTTCCTGATCTTTGATTAGAAAGATTCTTTTTGGGCTACTCTTTATTATTTAATGTTTTCTGAAAATGCCTTTGGTTTTGTACAATGATGGTAGTGAAACCTCTCTTTTGAGAAAGACATTATCTAATGATGTGTCATATACAGTATTTCTGGCTTTAGAGATCTCGACTGCTGATAAATCTTTCTTCCTCTTATACAGATACAGCTCTGAGTAGTGAAAACAGAGGACTGTAACAACCTCTCAAGTCCATTCAGATATGTTCATGTGATCCAACATTTATTGAAGTCAATAGACTGCATCAATTGGGCTTTGGATTATATTCTATTTTAGCAATAGTCTGATTTCTCAATTCCAGTATACATCTTAAAAATATCTAAATTATGGTTGGTTCCATCTACAAGTAGTGGCTGTCACTGAACTCTGATATCCTCACTTTTACCATTATATTGGAGGAAATATTGTGTGATTAACTTTCAGCATGACATACAGCCATGGCATGCAAGTGATATGCTCCTGTGCCTTCAACATGATGGGCGGGCGGGGGGGAGGGAGAATCATTTTAAAAGAAACATTTCAATCATTCTCCTTAGTAATCTGAACGGAGATGTACAAGCTTTCAACAAAAAAAGATTAAAGAGCAGAGGAGACACATTGGTTAGATCTTTTCATTTAGACATAATAAATGATACACCATGTGTCACTATTATAAATAATTTCTAGTATGGGGAATACACTTAACAGTTAAGCAATAGGTGAGTAACTTATATTGTCAGGTCAGTGGGAGAAAGACGAAGAATTAACAGAGTACTTAAATGGTAACTGAAGAATGGATAAAAGTAGTTAAGAGTTATGTCATGTGGCATCACTGTTAGATCTTGTAAAGCCAAATGTGATCTTATCTTAAATGACAGTGTTATTGTGGGAAATGTAATTGATTAATAAAGGCCATAGTGATTATTCAAATCTGAGATGGCAATTTATTAAAGATTTATCTATCTTGCATTTTTAACAACTTCACTTTTCTTATTATATCTTCAACTACTTAACTAAGCATGGGGAAGCCACCAGTTAGTGTGTATTATCCCTTATCCTATAGTATCATTATGGGTCTAATTCTTCTGCCAATGAAGTTGAGGGAGCTTTGCTATTGACTTGGATGGGACCTAAATGTATTTAGGATTGTGTTTAATTTATATACACAGTTGGATTAAGATCTAATCTCAACCAATATTGATCCTGGATTCGACCCTTTGGGACACCTCCTCAGCTTTGTAAATCAGCATGCCTCAAACTGAGTTCATGGAGCTAGGCTGATTCACACTGGCCAAGGATCTGGCTCCTTAGCCAGTACCAAACTCCCAATATTCCAACATTTTTAGACTACATTTGATTCCCTGAGTGCTCTAGTTTATATTCATTCACCATCAAATGTGTGTGTATGGGGGGAGGAATTTCTTAATTACATCCACCGCTGCCAAGAGGATTTCCTGCTCTCCTCTATTGTCCTTCTCTATCATCATCTATTCAGCTTTGATGAAAACATTTCAAATTTCTCCTCTAAACAGAAAACCATCAGTTACATTTTACCAGACTTCACAAATATTAATTCCAGCCTCCTCTGCTTTTCTCCCACATACACACTAGCACAGCACATTGATAGTGCTACAGGTGGTGGAGGGAGGGAAGCAAGCTGGGTTCAATGTTGATTTTGAAGCCATCCAGGTCTTTAAAGCTATACTTTTCAAAAAAAGCAGAGCAACAATAACAAAAGAAAACCCAACTCAGGTATATTTGCCTTATTTTGTCATTTAAATATATCCATGCTCCAACAGACACTAAAGTGTCTCAAATTATTATTTGCTCATAACACCCAGTGTGTTAGGTGTGCAACAGACAAATGCAATACACCTGGGGCAGATTTACCTCACTGTTACCCTCTGCCATATGCTGCAGTATGAAGTGCAGTATAATGCTACTAAACTAGAATAGCATTTTGTACCCATAAGAGCTGACATACTAGATCAGACAAGTCATCCACATAGCCCAGTATCCTGTCGCCAACAGTGTCCAGTACCAGAGCTTCAGGGGATGTGTACAGAATAAGGCAGTTTCAGGGAGATCTATCCCATCTTCCCCTCCTGGCTTCTGGCACTCAGAGGTTTCAGGTCATTCTGACCATGGGTTTAGTAACAATTGATGGACCTATCATCCATGAACTTATCTAGTTCTTTTTTGAACCCACTTACACATTTAGCCAACAGAACATCCCATGGCAATGAGGTACACAGACTAATTCTAGATTATGAAAGAAAGTGGCTTCCTCCTGTTTGCATTAAACCTGCTGACTATGAATTTATTCAGGTGACCAATGGTGTTTGTATTGAAGGAAAGAGTAAATTACACATCTCTGTTCACTTGTTCCACACCATTCATGATTTTATTGACCTCTTATACCCCCCACCCTTAATTGTGTCTTTTCTAAGCTGAACAGACCAATCTCTTTAGTCTTTCCTCATATGGAAGACTTTCCATACCTTTGATCATCTTTGTTCTCCTTCTCTCACCCTTTTCCAGTTCCATTATATCCTTTTTGAGTCGGGGAGACCAGAACTGGACACAATATTATTCCATGTATGTGTGCACCTTGGATTTACATAGGGGCATCGTGATATTGTCTGCTTGATTTTCTATCCCGGGCCTAATGCTTCCTAACATTCTGTTAGTGTTTTTGATTGCTGCTGCACGTTGCACTGAATTTTTCAAAGAAATATCCAGAGTGACTCCTAAATCTCTTTTTTGAGTGGTAACAGCTAATTTAGAAATCATTATTATGTGTATATATAGTTGAGGATTTTTTTTTTCCAATGTGCATTACTTTGCACAGACCTATGTTGATTTTCATCTGCCATTTTGTTCCCCGGTTATCCCGTCTTGGGAGATCCCTCTGAAACCCTTTGAAACAGCTTTGGATTTAATTACCCACTTTGCACTGCAGTAAATGACTACACAATATGAAAAGAAATGGTAAAAGAGACCCATAGTCCTTGCTACACAAAACTTAATGGTAAACATGACACGATCAGTGAAAGCCACAGGCATTCAGATAGGGAAAAGGGTTCTTATGTTTGCTCTGCTCACATTTTCATGTTTGCATTTATCTATATACCTATAGCTATAAATGTTTTCTTTCCTAGCCCATTTACAACTAGAATATTCCCCCCAATCTTCTGTCTATTTTAGAATCATAATTACAAAATGCAGTTCAAAGCAGGGTTACCAGCTGCAAAGTAACCTTCTATAACCTGGAATACCTTGAAAAGACATCCTGCTTGTGTGTTGCATCAATCACACCCAACAATTTGTATGGACTTTCAAAGTGCATATTTCTGCTTGGAGCACTGGAAATCTAGGGAAGCTTCAATCTGTGAACAAGTTGGATTCAGGCAGCAAATCTTGCAAAGCTTTCATAAGCTTGTGCAAAACATGGCAGTTTCGGTTTGCATGGCTGTAGCAAAATTTAAGAAAACTGTTGGCTCAGCGGGGTTCGTGTCCCCTAAAGTTCCCTTTCTAACAGTCTCAGGATCATGTGAACATCAGGAAAATCATGATTAAAGTCACTGCTTTCCCAACAAAATAATTGGTTTTACCCCCAACAAGCTTTTGTCCCCAAAGTTTTAAAACTCTCCTGCCATGGGGCCAGCAAGGAGACCCAATTGCATTCATTTCCCAGCTCTATAAGAAGGCTGTTAAAAAGAAGTGGATTTCTTGCTGCTCCATTCAACCTTATTAAATCTGTGATCTCACAGACCTTAGCACTTTAATCAAGGTTTTTAGAACTGTTCACTATATACCATAAACTGAATACTGCAAACAGCTCACTCAGATTCTGCTTTGCCTCAGGTGGAAAAGGAGTGTGCTCTTTTGAATAATAGGATCTGTATCCTATTCTCATTGCTGATATGTAGCAGTGAATGGCCATAGTATGCAGTATACGTATTACATAGGTACAGCAGTATTGTTGGGATACTACATTGGGTAAGACATCAAAGAACTTACACTTTTCTTTCTCTTTCAAATTCTGGCTCAGATTCTGTTTAAAAATTGCTGTGGTTATCTCGTCATACTCTCCTTTCTCCACATCATAGAAACTCCACGCAGTTGGACACAGTTGGAAACCAGTGGAATACTACAACTTTTTCAGGTCAGGCCTGAAGTGCTTTGGCGCAGCCATGTGTAACAGTGTCTCACTCAAGCCAGTGTGATTAGTATTTCATCGTATTCAACATGATATTCATTTACAATTAAACCCCCAGTGCAGTCTAAAATATGAATAAAGCTAGATTATTGTCTTAGCCACAGTAATGAAATTGCATAATGTTTTGCTTTTCAGTAGTCACCATTCAGTCCAGTGATGACACCAAGTGGAATGAAAAATGATCCAATTTGAAAGAAAGATGGTTACCTAAGTTAAATGGTTTTGACCCTAGAAGTGAACAATGTCAAATGGATTTACTTTCCTAGATATTCAATCATGGAGGATTTAGTGCTCTTTTAGGTATCATCATTACTTATCCCAATAAATGCTCAGCTACAAAATTATCTGTGAGATAGCTTGATAAAGCTATAAAGCATGTTTGAAAACCTTCTGGCATCAGGAATTCTCTGTTATCCAGTCAAGATGAAATACTATGTGTCAATGATAGTGTCACTTAGCAATTATTCACATAGGAGTTCTATTATAACCTTTTATAGAAGTACTAGAAATTATATTGACAACCAGTGAAAGGACTGATGAAAAGCCTGCTTTCAATTCCTAGAATTACCTATCTCTGATTTTCTTCCACTATGAGGATTGCATGACAGGGAGGATGGATGCCAAACTGTATCTGGCAAGCAAAGGGTTAATTTCAAACCATCTCTTATATGCCCAGACACTTGTTTTAATGCTGCCACTATGGCAGGGTGATGATGCCACCTGTCTCTGTGGCATATAAGCCACCCTCTTACCTGTGAGCTACATGTTAATACTGTCTATCTCAAATCACCAAGTGATTTTTCCTAGAGGGTATAGGACAAGGAAGATGGCAGGATTTATGGAGGCTACCATCTCCTATAACAGTATCAGTACGAGGTGAAGAGTTAATTCTATCAGAGCCAATAGAACATAAATATATTACTAAATCAAAAAGGTCATGAGAAAATAGGCAAGATTGAAATGTGTAACCAGTATATAAGTTCTGTAAAATTCTTGTGCTTCCAAGAAACAGACCCCCAAAATCTGGAAGTTTTCAAATGAAGTAATTATTATCCCTAACTGAATACTTATGCCATATTCTATGATTATTATCCTGAAGACCTTACCAACCTTCACTTTGTCCCTTTATTATTTGGGATCACAACATTTCCGTAGTATGGAAGTGAGAGCACAAACTACAAACAGGATCAGAGATTTTTTTACTACTTGCAGATGGCGGTCATCCATTAATTAATCATTCCCATAGGTCATTCAAGAAATAATGGCTGAATATTCAGACACGTGTTATTTGGATTAAATTAAGAGTGAACAATTATATTAAAATTAACACCTTTTTAATGAGCCATTAAATTGAATTGTTATTTCAATATTTAAAGTTAACATGATTTACGATATTGTAAGCAAAAGGCTGTCAAAGAAGTGGATATTATCGGAACTAGGACTGCTTCATAGAATGTAGTAGTAAATCATCTTCAGCTGCAAGTTAAAAAGTCAATCAAGTTTAGGAAGTGTTTTATTTATTTCTTTAATGCTGCCAGTCCAGGGACCTGATCTGGGATCTATGTTACATATAAAAAGTTCTGTTCTTCTATCACTTATGAAGAGTATAACTCAGATGTTCATACAAATTTGATGACTGAGGTGAGCTACACAACTCTGTCTTAAAAGATATATGGAAACGATATTCTGACCTTAAAAAGATCACGTCTCAGCAGTTATATATCTGAGAGATCTGAATCCCAAAAAATGAGGCTGGAAATGACAAAAAAAGTGTGTGGAACTTCCTAAAATGTTAGCAAAAATTATACAGGCAATTACCTTTCCAACACAATATATATGTGCAACTCCCATTTCAACTGTTCCAAAACCCAGAGGAGAAATTCTGGCTGCTCTGAAATCAAAGGTAAAACTCACATTTACATCGATGGCATCAGATTTCATCCTAGATGTGGAAGTCAGAGTGTTCATACTAGCACTGTATTTACATTGCTATCATACCCAACATATCATAAGAATGTAGTATTGCAACTTCCTAAATACAACACAGAACATTGTAGTATCCTCATTAGATGCAGGCCAAGAGTGAAAAAAAATGTATTTGTGAACATTCCTTCTTGCAGAAGTTCTTGATTTGCTTCAGTGAGATTCAAGGTCATGAACACAAACCAGGCATTTTTTTGTAAGTGTTGTTCAGAAGAACTTTTGCAGAAAGTAAAACTGTCTGAATATTCATGCAAGCATGTGCTCATGTAAAAATGTGGCAAAAATTAATGTTATCTTGAAACCTCTTTGATTTCCTATCTGCTTAAAAAGAGATTGGTTCATCCAATTACAGGTGAAAACAACACTATGTGGCATAGGTGATCAGTTACACACTGAGAATTAGAAACTCTCTTTTTGTATATATATATGCAAAGTATATATTGTTTGTGAGCAATAATTGTGATTTCAGTAGGAATTTTACTTAGATAAGGTCTATGTGATTATCAACATCTTTATGAAATTAATATGATGAAAAGAAATTTAAAATATATTATAAGCCACAATTCTGAACATTCTTAAATGTTTGACGTTGAAAAGAGAATTAATTCACTGGTCAATATATATATATATATTCTTTAGAGATTGTGTTGATATGCAAATCCATTTTTAGATTTTCACAGCAAAATCTAGTATAACTCTGTGTTAAAGTACCAGTGAGAGAGTGGTGCATAAAGTAATCAATGTGATCTTTACTTTGTCTTTTTTTTAATTATTATTAAAAAGAAATACAAAAGGTCTCAACAGGATAGATGCAACATCTTGTTTCTAGGTGTATCTTGGGTTTCTTTGATAAAGGTATAGAAAGGATAATAGTTAAAAGGAATGGCTATGTGGATAATTATATTGTTTCAGGTACTCAGAACATCAATCATTTTACAGCTCAGTCAGTTTGGGTACCAGTTCTGTAATGACCAATTTTTCTGAGATGGGCTGATACATACAGAAATCACTTAGTGACATAAAAATGTTTTACTGAATAGTAGAGGGATTTATGGCAGACTTGTACTGTAAAATTTCCTATAACCAGAACTGTTGGATAACACCAAACACGACTTGGTTATGGCATGTCCCTTTAAAAATACTACTCACAAAGAAACCTTTACTACCTTTAACATTTCAAGGAACTGATTACATCTCCATATACATCTCTCTTTCCAAAACTATATTTTTCTTCTCCCTACCCATTTACCCAATACACATGGCTCAAATCAAAACAGTAATTTAAAACCTCTGAAATCCTGGACGGCATGGTGCTCCCTATCACCTTTGCTTGTGTATGCAATCAGCTATCCATTACTTAATTGTTGCTTTTAGCATCTGCCACCTTTGGGCCATATCCTAAGATTGATCTGTAAATGCTGAGCTTCCCATTGAAATCAATGGGGAGTTCTGTGGGGAAAAAAATCGAAGGCAGGAAATGGCCCTCATAATGAACACACACAAAAATCCATTGCAACTCTAATTAATGAAACAAACTACAATATTAGGGAGTTAGTGATGTTAAATGAATTTTGAGTATTCTAATGGTTGAATATGCTTATTTAATCAAAGACATAACCCCACACCCCCTGACTCTCAAAAAAGCATAACCCAATTTATTTCACTCACTCTCTCTCTCTTTTTTTTACATAATGGTACATTCCCAGGGAGCTGCACTAGATGACCCATTAGGTCTTTTCCATCTCTAACATCTCTTATTGATTGACCCAGGAGAGGAAACAGCCTTGCTAGAGAGATCAGATATGGCAATGCATTATCTCTAGAAAGAAGACCCAGCTATGCAATGTGTACCACAACAAAATATTAATGAGAAAAGCCCTATATTCGACTCTCTTATCCAAGTGCCTACTCTTCCAGTCCTGTCTCAGCTTCAGTGGAAGCTTTGACAGCAAAAGGATGTTTACTGTTGCAAGGATTTATAGGACGGTGCTCAATTTCTGCAGCAATTTTAGATGAGCAAAAGGCAGAGCTGGCTGGCAGAGTTTCAATAAACTGATGAAAAATGGTATAAATAAAAATATTTTCTGCAAACTTTTCTTAATTCCCTCTTCCTCTTGACCAATTTTATTTATCAACCCACTCTAATGAATGAAGTAAAGGATCATGAAATAAAAGTGCTCCACTTGGTTATTTACCTCTCTATATCAGAGCCCAGTCATGACTTGCTATTCAAGCACTGCCTGGGTAATAATAGGGGGCATAAGCCATGGGTTGAGGTTCAAATAGTCCAAGAAATCTTTTGAAAAAGACCATTAAAATTTCAAATTATCAATATACTTCCAATAGAATATTGGTATTTTTTCACTTTTTACTAGGAGCTACTTTTCATATTGGAAAGATATGTTCAATAAACCATCACACTTTTTAAAAATTAAATAAAAAAATAATGATACATACTCCAATATCAATGAGCCACTCTGGATTGTGGAATACTGCAGGTATGTGCAGGTACTGAAGGCATCAAGATACCTAGTGATCATGATGTTATCAGTTAAAATCCATAGTAATTCCACTGAAGACAATGGAGATATTCCAAACTTCACCAAGATAACAAAGATCAGAGTAAGATGCTGAAAGTGCAAAGACAACAGGCTTCAACCATGCCTTTAACCATGTGGAACTTATATAATCAACTGAGAGACCCTTAGAATGCAAAATATTGTTTATTGGTTAAAAAAACCAAAACTTTAAATTATTTATGTGCTTGTTGTAACCCACACAGCTTCTGGCTGTGGTGCTCTGTTCCATTTAGTGGCACCGAGACCACTTAGAGAGAGAGAAAATAAGTCTGCCCTCCAGCCTTAATGAATAGGCAGTTGGCTTTTAGCTCACGCAGTAGCGGTGTATATGCTAAGCTCCAGAGGCCCCAGGTTCAATCCCGACAACTGGGGTCTGTCAGTGTTACACTTTGACAGGTTTTTTTCACTATTTTACAGACTAGTGAAAACCTGGCTCTACTGACATCCATGGCAAAACTGATTTTTTGTATCCTGTTTGTATACTTACATTTTTGAGTTACTTTTAAATAAGAAATGCTGCAGCTGCCTAATAAACAATTGTAATTATCTTTGTAAATACCACTAGAGCGTTAGAGATTGTCTCAATTGATGCACTATCCTGCCATCTGCTACTAAGAAGGCACGTAGACTTTAGATTTGGTAGATTATTCATCATGCCAGAGGTTACACTGCATAAAGAGGGATTTCTGTAGAAAACAGATTATCTGTCAGAAAATTCCATGTGTTGACTATTTTTTCTCCATCACATTTTCCAGATTTATTAAATATTTAGGCTAATCAGACGTTTTGAAATGTTTTAAAATGAAATTTTAAAACTACTTGATTTCATAATCTTACTGTTTCTCACATTTATAGAGGTTAAATACATCAGTTAAAAAGGTAGTCATATATAAAACACAAAGGCTATGTACAGATAGAGAGGGCTTATGCAGATAACACATTTATCACATATCATCTACATTTTTCCTTATCTGAATAGCTGCAGAAATGGAAGAAAAGAACCAAATAAAAGAACGAGTTTTTAAGAATCTTTTCTACCACTATGCCATGAAGCATTAAGTAATTGCATTGAAAATGTAGGGCCAGCCCTTGGAGCCTTTCCACTTCACCAGTGTAAAAACCAAGTAACTGGTCTTTATATATGTGATAAACGAAGGAACTGAAAATGCAAAAACCTATCCCTTTAACAAGGGGTTAGAGAACTGGGTTGCACAATGCCCAGTCACAAGTGCTTCTTCAACCAGGCAGGCACCGTGGCTTAGCTGGCTAAAAACACCTGTCTAGTAAACAGGAGATCCTTGATTCATCTCCCAGTGGTGCCTTGTTGTATGGCTTGGGGTGGGAGGGATAGCTCAGTGGTTTGAGCATTGGCTTGCTACACCAAGGATTGTGAGCTTCCTTCTTGAGGGGGGCAAAAATCTGTCTGGGGGTTGGATTAGATGAGGTCCCTTCCCACCCTGATATTCTATGAACCTCTTGGCTGGAATATCAGCCCCTCTGCATCACTTGGTAATGGTGGTTATTAATTTATTATTATTACCAGATGACAAAACAAGGAGTAATGGTCTCAAGTTGCAGTGGGGGAGGTTTAGGTTGGATATTAGGAAAATCATTTTCACTAGGAGGGCGGTTAAGCACTGGAATGGGTTACCTAGAGAGGTGATGGAATCTCCTTCCTTAGAGTTCTTTTTAGGTCCAGCTGGACAAAGCTCTGGCTGGAATGATTTAGTTGGGGATTGGTCTTGCTTTGAGCAGGGGTTGGACTAGATGACCTCTTGAGGTCCCTTCCAACCCTAATATTCTATGATTCTATTATTATTGTTTATTATTTATTATTGCGGCACTAAGAATTTCTGGTCAGGATATAGGCCCCATTGCGCTGAGCACTGTATAAAAAGGACAATCCCTGGCAGTAACTTACTCTGAAGAGTAAGTACAGAATTTGAAAACTCTCCCCAGGCTCTTCCCCAGGCTCTGCCTGAGGTAGCACAGCTTTGCTCAGCCTCTTCCTTACCATTAGGCTTGTTTTTCCTGCCTTGGGTTTCTTGCCATGAGGAGAGAATCCAGGCAGGCCTGCCTTACCACCATGCAGTGTCAGGAGCATTCTGACTTCTGGTGGGAGAAATTGCTCATTGATCCAGGAGAACAATATAGCACTTCAACCTCAGTGTAACTCAACTGTGCATAGAGATAAGGGAGAGCTATTGCCAATGTTATTTACATGGATGATTGATGTACATAACTGGAAGGAATATAAACATGTCATTTCACAGCAGAAATGAATATAGCCAAGGTGAAAACGAAAACACCTGCTGACACTCCTTTAGCATTTACGGTAAGATCTGGAATGCACTCTAATATTGGAAGGAATCATGGAATTTAGAAATTGCTTGTAATAAGCATTTACTGGTTGAGTGTATATACTACTTATGATTAAAAACAACCTGCATGTCTGAATATTAAATTTCATTACTTGTTGAGTATAATGGACACTTTAAATTAAAATACATATGCTGAAATATTATTTCATAATACATCATGGTCAACTTTGCAGATAACAGATTCTTTTTCAAGGGAATGTGCAATTCTAATTATTTTAGAACCATGGACTATACATGGAGTACAATGAATAAAAAATGTTAAGGATTTGTTTTTTTTTCCTGTTCCATTGAGCCCTTTACTGTAATCTGATTTATACCTCTGTTTTAATTTTGTTTATGTGCCATCTAACAAAATACTTAATTTTTTAAAGTGCTTTACAATAAGCTGCATGGAATATGCCATATTATTACAATAAATAAATGTCATTTCATACATTGTGCTTGCAAGGTATATTTCCATACGCTTTCACTGGCAAAGCTAAAAAAACCACATAACTATTTCAGGTCAATAAGAGGTCAAATAATAAACTAATCCTGACTTTCTCTGATATGCTGTAAAAGGACAGTATTGAAAGATGGCTTCATACCAGAGTTCACACAAGGTTATATGGTGCTCAGAGGCCACTACAGTCCTGATTCAACAAGGGGCTTAAGCACATGCCTCCTGAAATCAATGAGGCTATTTACGTACTTAAAGTTAGGCACATAAATATCTTAGGCCATAAACAGGAGCACTAATATCCTGTATCAGGCTGAACTCATTTGAAGACCTATATCCATTGAGAGCTCCCTCTGCAATGGGGCACCTTGAAGTCAAAAGGGGTACAAGTTCCAAAAGCCAGCTCTGCTTTCAGCTAGGTAGTGAAGCAAGACTTTGTTGCACTAGCCACACTTTCAAATTTGACTGTCCTTGCACTGGGTGAATAAGGAAACAGATGAGGGAGGCTCCTTGTGTCCTCCCCCTAAACCTACACACATACACACACTGGACCCTGTGTGTGTGGAGCTAAGGGTCTGATCCAGACCCCACTGAAGCCAATTGGAACCTTTGCATTGGCTTCAGTGGGCTTTGGATCAGACTCTAGCTACATTGGTGTCCCAAAACAGGATAGCTGCTCTTTTTAGGCACAAGGAAGGCAAAATATCACTACTCAGAGGAGATGGAATATGTCAACCTTCACACTAAAGTCCTTAAACTACAAAATGAATGCTCCTTCTATCATCATCATTCCCATAAATCTTCTGTGATTGCAGACCATGTTAACATGTGTCATCTTATTTAGACTTTAAGGTCAGAAGGGACCATTATGATCATCTAGTCTGACCTTCTGCGCAACGTAGGCCACGGAATCTCACCCACCCACTCCTGTATTAAACCTGTGTCTGAGCCATTGAAGTCCTCAAATCATGGTTTAAAGACTTCAAGTACAGAGAATCTTCCAGCAAGTGACCCATGCCCCACGCTGCAGAGGAAGGCAAAAAAAACTCAGGGCTTCTGCAAATTATGACCTGGAGGAAAATTCCTTCCGGATCCCAAATATAGGGATCAGCTAACCCCTGAGCATGTGGGCAAGACTCACCAGCCAGACACCTAGGAAAGAATTCTCTGTAGTAACTCAGATCCCACCCCATCTAACATCCCATCACAAGCTATCGGGCATATTTACTGCTAGTTCTTTATTTATAAGAAACTGGTCGTTGCCAAGCATTCTTTTTATATTACTTGTTATTAGTGGCCATCCCTTCTGCTACTTTGACTCCTGCTAAATTGGGATTTCTGGTTAAGCAAAACCCTAATTCTAGATGTCAGCATGCAAGGCACTAGCTGTACATTTGTTGCTAATAACCAATCACATTTTTCCAGGTCCCTCTGCAATACAGTACTTGACAGCAAATCAATGCAAGCTGCATTACAATACTCCTTTCTGTCATAGCAGTTATTGCAGTATGGCATGGCAAAGGGAAATTAATAGTTCTTTACCAGTTTCATGGAACTGTATTACAATAAATGCAATGAAAACATCTCTCTTGTCACATTCAGGTTGTTGAGGTACTTTTTTTTTTTTTTTTTTACTTTTCTTAGTAAAAGAGTGTAAGCCATTTGGAAAGTTAGAGATCTCTTTCTTTCTTTCTTCTTTTTTTTTTAAATTTAAACTTGTCTTCTCTGTGCTACCTAATGTATTCATTGTGATTTTGAAAGCCTTTCACAGTCTGCAAACTACCCTCAATATGTATGCTCACTGGCATTTTGTCATGGCTCAAAAGCCGTATATGCTCCGTAAGTTAAGATGTGACATGCTTACTTTACTCTCCTCTTGACCACAATTTCTCCTTTCTAATTTGAAAAGTCCAATTACACTAATTCAAAGCAATCTATTGTTTAATTGGATCAATTTCAATTGCAATTGATGACCATTAATTTCAACTAAAACCTCATTTAAACCTGGCTATGAGATTGTTACAAAGTTTTGCAGAAAATGATCTGAGACAACAGAGAATAACTAGGGTATTCATTTGTGTACCAAGGTGTCACTTGGATGTTTAATTATACTGAAGCAATTTGTTTTCCACTCTCTAACTCTCTAAATTAGAAACAGAAATAGATCACATCTCAGGTGGTGAAAAATATTATGGGTAAAGAGCCCTGTACATACCTCTTTATTTTTTACTATTATAACTCAGATAGTATTATCTGAGTACTATTATGCCGTTAGTACTGCAATTGAGAGCTTGCCTTTGAGTTTTGTTCATTTACTTAAAAGTGCAGAGAGCCAAATTCTGAGTTTTGTTATCCTTGGTTAACTATTTGGAGACTGATCCTGAACTTTGAGCTATGAGTAGGTGACCACAACTTCTGGCCTAAGGCAGGAACCACCTGCAGCACCACACTTGGACCCAGAACACACAAAAGAAAAGCCTGAGAAGAGGGACTTTCCAGTTAAGCTGGTAAGAGAGCATACAACAAAAGGAGACCGAGGATAGTTGCTCCTTGAAGGAGAGGTTCTGAAAGGACAATGAGTGGCAAAGTCCTAGGAAGCCCTGGTCCTAGTGAAAGTACCTTACCAGACAGGGCAAGAGGCCCAAGTTGCTGGGGAGCTCCAGAGAGAGCTGCAGCATTTTGGCATCCCTAAGGACCCTGAGTCCAGAGAGGGAAACCGTCCCTAGGTGAAGACAGGAGGCGTGATTCTAGAAGAGGGTCCTGGGTCAAGAGGGCCTTACTGGTGATGAGCCTGGATGGAAGGGATTGATGGATGGACTCAGGTGAAGCAGACAGATAAATATTAACTTGCCCCCGCAAACCTCCCAACTAAAACACTGGGGCAAAGACTTGCTTGCATGTCTGTTCAGCCTTTGGGTAAATAAATTAGAGCTCTGAAGGGGCACTTCTGGCTACATAAAAACCTTCATGACAGCCCATTAGGGGAAACTGAGGCAGAGATACTCTGTCTGCTATGCGCTGCACTACCAGGAGGTATGTGGGAAAATGTCAACAATGATAGCGGGGGCTATTCTGGAGGTGAGAGACTACATTATTATGGTCATACACAGAACCATTTAAAAGGGAAATATCATCTGAAAGGGCATCATCCCCACTCCACTCTCAACAAAGTATACACAGTGAGTTAGCATCCAAAATACTTTCCTAGGTTTTTCTTTTCATAAGAATGTGAGAAAAAGCACACAACTATAGCCTGAGCTTCCGCCTATGCTGGCTATTTCAAGAGTATTTCCGTGGAAAATCACCTGTCTTACTCTCAGACCCTTTTCTTACCCTGAAGACTTTAGACACAATCTTAAAGCATTATCAAACAAACTTCTCTAGGAGTATAAGGTTTAACACAAGTCTGCTGTCAAATACTTGATAATCTCTCGGTTTCTTAATATGATTGTACTCTTCCTGCAAGTACAGCACTCTGTGTTGGGCAATCAGTACCCCTATTTCCCTTGTATTTTTTTTTCTGATGTTCCCCCTCCCATCCTTCTGTATTATGGATCAGGGTATTTTAAAAGCCAGCATGCTAAGCTAATTACCCTGAAAAGTTCCTATTAAGGAACTGACATTGGAAATAAATGCATAAACCAAAAGGTATTGACTAAAATTCATTCATTTCATTTTACTACCACTTCTTCCTAATTAACGAATACTCAGGTTAAAGCAAATGCAATTCTTATATTGTGAGCACTGTGGTCTCTGAATTATTTTTGTAGGCAGGTATAAGAGAAAAGGAAGTAGAAAGCAAAGACAGAGGTTTTGAGAATTTGATTTGTAGGAGAAACATACTTAAAGGAATCAGTTTCTGTGGAAAATTATACACCCGGGTATACTGATACAATTAGTAGTGGCTTCATTAAACATGGAAAGTAAATTGCAGACTTTGTATCAGATCAGTGTTTAATTTGGGTTATACATGAACAATCAACAATTTGGACTGAATTATACACATTGATTACATTATTTATTTAGATTTTTATGGCGCAAGGACTCTTAACTTTTTATAAAACATAAAATAACAATATTCAGCATGAAAGCTCCAATCATTAGTGTATGAACTACCTTATTCTCTCTCCCACTAAAGTAAACCCCATATCTAGCCCATTACCCATAATCTTACCAAATGCAGAGCGAAGAGTTGGCTTTGAAGTTGCACAAAGTGCTTACGAACCCAGGGCCTAATACTGCCCCAGCTCTTGTGCAACAGAGTAAAGGGGGCAAAAGATGCCCCCTGAATCTTTTGTGCTGGGTTCCATCATTGTGGGATGAGAGAGAGAGTGCAGTCTCCACAGAGCTGCTATACCCACCCCTCCCCCACAAAAGTAAATAGGCTGACCAGATAGTGAGTGTGAAAATTTGGGAAGGGGATGGGGGGTAATAGGCATCTATATAAGAAAAAGCTCCAAATATTGGGACTGTCCCTATAAAATCAGGACATCTGGTCACCCTAAAAGTGAATAGTCAGGCAGGGAATTGAGTCTTGACTGACCTTGCAATAGACATAGTAAAGTTCACCCTCTCCCCAGAGCAGCAGTGGAATCAGGAGGAGCATGGTGACTAAGTCACATTCTCTCTCTCCGGCTGCTTTAGCTTTTCTCAGGGTAGATCGTGTAGTAAGGGAGAGAGCAAATTCCAGAGCTGAAGGGTGTTCCTGAAGAATGCCCTGTTAGTAGTTCCCTCATGTTGTAATGAAAAAAAATCCAACTTCAATGCCTGTCCTGATTGCAAACCTATGGTATCACTTGAAAACTACACCAGGACTGCTGTGTAACTGGGCCCCAAGCCATCTAGGGCTATGACAGTTAACAACAACAACATTTTTAACAACCCCTGGAAACTAACTGCCAGCCAGTGCAGATTATGAAGCATGGCTGTGACATATTTTCTATGCAATCCTCTGCATCATAAGTGGATGACTGCATTCTAGCTTGGGGTTTTAATGTCCTGTATGCAGGCTTGTCTTACACAAGGAAAGAAGACTTCATAAATTTCCATTTATGGCATTTACTAAAATTCTTCTCACCAGTGGTGAGTCAGTGGTTTGCCACACATGGAAAAAAAATGGGGTATCAGCTCCCAAAATCAGCAGTTCTTCAACATCTGAGAAGGCCATGCTTTTTTCAAAGAGGCCCAATGCCTCTGCTCTAATTCCCACAACCGTCCTCATTTTCAGATACTGTGCTTTTCTTCACTTCCCACTGCTCCAACAACACTCGCATTAAGGCTAGCTCCATAGAAGGGAGGAGAAGAGGGTTTGTTAATGTTGAAAGCTCAACGAAATATTACTAGTGGCATGAATCTTGTGGGTTTGGCACTAGATCCATTCCCTTCTATCCTATGCAGTCCAAAGCCCCTGAGGCCTCTATGGAGATTTTTGTGACTTACATGGAATAACAAAACAATAACAGCAGACAGACAATCTGCCCTTCCAAGTTCTCACCTCCAGATCTTTCAGCTTCTTGGCTTGTGTTTCTGCATAGATTCTAGTAATTTAAAGGCATTCTAACATTTATCAGAGAAGGTATCTATATAGCTTCTAAAAGTATGCAGTAGTATAAATTACTTTAAACAGGAATAGTTAATTATATAAAACAGGGTAATCACTTTTACAGTGGTCCAAACAATGTGGCAGAATATAACTAACACCTGAAAGAGTGTGAATAAAATCAAATGGAACAAAAAGGGATTCAGACACCTAGCAGAAAGTACAAATAACTCCAGCTCTAACTAATCTGTCCATGCTTCACATGCACACATTGATAATGTCTTATAATTACACATACATACATACATAGCCATATCTCTCTTTCCCACTAGTTATCCACCCAAGAATGAAACTGGGTTTGCATTTATCTAATCTGAGTTCCAATTTTCTGACACTGGAACCAATTTTATGTGTAAAGAACTTAAAAAGTGGTGGTGGCTAAGTGGGTTGCCCCTACTATATAGTAAGTTTTCCTGGAATCTGCTTGATATTATAGTCCACTTCATTTTGATGCTTTATTTCTGAAATGTGTCACTTGTATAGTCTTCTATTACATAAAATATCTATACTATAGCCACAGAGTGGCTTGACAAAATAAGAGGCTGGCTGAGAAATAAATGAATAGGCTTTACTTGATAAGTGATTAAGGAATTTGATTTAAGAAAAAATATATATACTTAAGCACAGTGTTTTGTCTTAATTCATTTTAACAAGTGTATGCTGGATATCGTAAGTGAATGTTGACATGTAAGCTGGATATCTGTCTTTGAACAGTATTGTGTTCCTAATTTTAGGATTATTAGTGGATGCTTGTGTTGCAAATAGGTGTGTATTCCGGCATTCAAACTCAGTCTGCCTAATAGTCTTTGTAACTGTAACTGCCAGCATATCTATTATAAATTTATGTCCAGACCTCGAAAATTTAAATTCTTTTGTCACTAAAGCTTATTCATAAGAAACTTCATGGAGTTCAAGCGGGTCTACTGGTAATTTCTCTTATCAAGCATAGCTGTTTTCCACAAGAATCCAATAAGCAGAGCATAGCATCTTGAATCCTGACAGCCAGGACCGGAGCTAGTGTTTTTAGCTCCCTAGGCACACGGCCATTTCGCCACCCTGCGCGCTGGTCCCGCGGCTCTGGTGGAGCTGCAGCAGGCGTGCATGTGGGAGGTCCACCGGAGTCACAGGAGCAGCAGACCATCCTCAGGAATGCCTGTGGCAGGTCCACTGGAGCCGCGGGACCAGGGGACCCTCTGCAGGCACTCCTGCGGCAGGTCCACCGGAGCCGCCTGCCGCCCCCCGCAGCAAAATGCTGCCCCCCAATAATCCTGGTGCCCTAGGCGATTGCCTTGGCTGCCTAAATGGAAGCGCCGGCCCTGCTGACAGCTTTGTGGCAGCTCAACCCCATTTAAAATACAGAAATCATCTTGTAACCCTTAGCAGACCTGGTTTTAAGTCTGGAGCCAAACCTCATTTGCTTGGCAATTGTTACAGTTGGCTCAGTAAATACCTGTATACTAATCTGCCGGCTGGACTGAATAAATGACTCTAAGAACCTAATCTTATCTTGCTGCATAAAAATTGGCCTAAAGTACTATATTATGATTCTGATCCTGTAAACACTTACACCCATGAGTAACTTCAGGCATGTGAATAATCATATGGCATTCAATGAGGCTACTAATGTGTAAAATTACTCATGTATGTAAGTGTTTATAGGATCATGGCCTTACATCTCTATCCTCTGCTTTCAGCCTACTCCAAAACAAACTTTTGAACATATATATTCATATAAATAAATGAATCCTTCTAGGGTCCAATAATATATAATGTGTTTGTGTGTGTGTGCATGTATTGTTGGACCCTAGGAGGATTCATTTATTCAGTTAATTTAAGATTTCTGTAAATTGTTGGAGGTCTCCGTGCTTCCTCCTGTTTCTATCACACTCATAGTTTTGCACCTGTGGCAACATTATCTCTATGTCTTCAAGTCTCTGATGTTAGTAATGTCCCGAGATCTAAATTGTTACATTTCTTCATGAGGCAAACCATGTCCCTTAAGCCTCAATGAAGACAGCCCTATTTTATTGTGTCTTAGAAAACTAGATGACCATTTTTTTAGACCTCTTCCACACTGCTGGAAACCAAACAGCCTCCTTCTTTACATGAATTAAATCAAGAGATAAGTGAAAGTTTTATCATATAGCTTTAGGTGTATCAGTTGTGGGCCCTGTCATTTTTTAAAGTAATTATATAATGTTTTCCATGGAAGATAGCTAGGGACAACCTTGAGGCTAGGTAACTTCTCAGATTTTCATGACCAATTTAATTCATTGGTTCATGCATGATGATATTATCAGACTTGTTCAAATTGTCTGCAAGAGATGAAGACATAATACATTAAGGAAAAGAATGTGAGTGGAAAAAATTATACCTGGCTAATACAATATATAAAGCCATTAACGAACAACTAATTTATAAAGTCATACAAGAAAAAGTGACACAATGAAATCTGGTATAGTAAAATCTAAAGAAATTACTCAATCTAAAATGTGACCATTGAAGTAAGTAAGATGGGTGGCATCTTGAATAAATCCATAAGACACTAGGTTGTCTAAAAAGGAACATTTGAAAGGGTTAGCAGGAAAATCTATATTAATTTTGAAATCTCCAAGGATAAGTGAACTGGATAGTCTAATCACCAAGTCTGAAACAGGCATGAACAATCCAGTGATAAAATCAATGTTTCAGCAGTAGAAAAAACAGACTTTGAAACTCAGAGTAAAATGAAGAGAGCAAGGAAAACTAGCTGTGACCTCATTGCTCGTGCCAAATGACAGACACAAAAGATAAAGGTACCATCTGGACAGATCTCATCTGCGGGAAGAATTTCTGATTTCCCTTACCACATCTAAGTTGGCTGTTGTGACATATCTTCAAAGCTTCTAGAATTACATGTGAAATATGGATATTTTTTGCAATGCCTGGGGATAAAATGTATGTAGTATAGATTCAGCACAGCTATATATTCAACAAAGTAACAGTTCAACAGAATTTACGTAACTATTCCTCCAAATCTGAGTGCATTTGCTGTCAAATAAAATAAATAATTTGACCTATTTTACTCACTAATTCACTCACAAATGGAAACAGATTCTCAGTTTTCTATTTCAGCCAAACTGAAAAATTTCTGCAGAGAAACAAACTATTATTTACCAGACAGAGTACAAAAAAAGAACATTTTTAACCCTAAGTTTTAGGACTTCAGTCTCTTTTCATTGCTTACTTTTGCTTCATGGCAGCTTGTATTATGTTACCTGAAATACCTGTATAATAATACAGCAATTCACAACACAAGACACCATCTGTGAAATGTAATGTGATTTTTATTGAGATAATAAAATAGCTTTGGAATTTGTGATCTCAGAAAATTTTTAAAAATCTGTTTCAATATAATAATTTTTAGTTTGTTTGGGAGACTAATATTCTTACACCAATTAAACACAGAGCAAAACCAAAACACACATAGAATATGGTCAAATGCATCACTTTACCACTATGCAGTAAATATAATTACATATGAAAGCGAATCTTTTCTCATTATCTATAAAATTGAGTATCATGTAATGCAATTTCAACTTAATTCAACTCAAAACCATTCCTGTACAGAAGTCTGTAATAATAGGAACATATATTGTAATGTAGATTGCATTTAGTTTTTTATCTTTAATATTTTGAATAATATGACTGTCTATAAAAAAATGAGAATAATAAAGCATAGGTTATATGTCCATATCTTAATTTCATATAAACCAGTACTTAATTTTTGAAATCTGCTGTATTTGGAAATGTATAGCAAGTACACATGTAAAATACATGAGTAAGTATGTATCAGAAGTCATATTGTTATATGCAGGTAAGAACACAGGTATATTCTAGGAAAATGCACCAATATTTGGTGCAATACTTTTAGATGCTAACATAGTTGCTTTCTAAACAGTTGAGAATAGTTTGATTCCTAGTCAATAGCTTCTTCTAATTAATATTATATGTATATATGTATGTATATATACATATATGTGTATATGTATGTATATAATTTTATATTAATTAGAAGAAGCTATTTTTCATAGCAAAGCAATAACCAGGTGTGTAATCTACACTTTATTCTTAGTATAGAAACAAAGCCATTGTCTGTAAATAGGATGAGAAGAATGAATTATATGGAGTTCCATAACAATTTCTGCTGAGTCCCAGGTTTTAAGCAAAGTGAATGGGTCATATCCTTGGTCCTTTAGAAGCAAGTTCACCTTTCACTGCTCCCACTTGGCAGGCATAAACCAGAGTAGGGTGTGAGGAGGAGACCCACCAAGAATGAAAGAAGCTGGGAGTAGGCAGACCTTAGGCTGCTCTAGTTACACAAGGGATTGTTTTGGCCCTCAAATGCCCTAAAATAAGGTAATGGATGGCATCAGTTGATGCAGCTGGCTCGTCCCCTACAAACACCCATTCATATGTACATATTGAGTTGATGAGATGTATTCCATTTATTAATGCTCAATAGTTAATAGCCTGTTCAAATTGGTAATGTTCAAACATTGTCAATTATTTGATCTTGTTTATAATTCAATATTGTCAGAATTAAGGAGATGTTTACTGCTTAATTTGCTCCTCTGTATATTTGTGTGGGTAATTACATTAGTGTAAAAACAAAAAGTTGGAAGCTACTCAAATAATAGTGGAATATTGAAGATGGGTTTTGTTTGATAGTAACAGCTTAGTCCAGCTTTGTAAAGTTTTATAGAGAATGAGAAAGACACAACTAAAAAGAAGGATGTTTGTGTTTAAGAAGCAGCTGTAGAGCCTCATATATCATTGAACGTTCCACTTCTAAACTGTGAATCGAGTTTGGATTTTGACACTTCATTCATTCCTTCATTTTAGCTTGTCTTGGTTTGATAGACCTTTAAATTTTAGAGGTACCCTAGAGGGAATTGGTTACTTGATATTTGCTCTAATAGAAATATTGCTTTCTCCTGATCCAAATCCCACTGAAGTTAATAGAAAGATTCCAGTGACCATCAGTGGCCCCGCCCCCCAATAAAACCCTGCCGCCTTCCTCTGGCAAGCCTGCACATAGCCCCTGCTGTTTTAGGTGTGGTGCTGTCATTCACTATGTAACTTTTAATTTGTAATTAAAAATGTGAAATGGTTGGTGGACAATTATGAAGTTTCAGAGAGATAGCCATGTCAGTCTGGATCTGTAAAAAGCAACAAAGAGTCCTGTGGCACCTTATAGACTAACAGAAGTAATGGAGCATAAGCTTTGTATCTGACGAAGTGGGTATTCACCCACAAAAGCTTATGCTCCAATACTTCTGTTAGTCTATAAGGTGCTACAGGACTCTTTGTTGCTTTTTACAAATTTCAGATGATTCCCTATATTCCCTCATAGTGTTATTCAGTGATTTAACAATATAGCATCTTTTTCATTGGTTTAAAATTTTAAGTTGTGCCATAATGGTAGTTTAGTATGAGCCCCGTCCTGCAAATCTTACCTGAATAATTGTGGGATTAGTTCCTAGATGTTTATCGTTTATTTTAACACTCTACATATAAAGTCCTAAATTTTCCACAGTTCCCAGTTCAGGGATTATATAGGATCCAAAGGGAAAAGCAGAAATAAGCCAGTTATTTTTCAATAACCGCATAACAAAGAGTCTGTTCTAATTCCTATTTATTGAAGCATTAACTGCTTGATTGAAAAGGATGAAAATCTTTAGGCATTTTAGCAGGATTTATTGTTCTAAACTGACTAAGCTAAATTCTTTATTTTGCTATGAATTATTATGTGGTAACTTATGGACATAAGGAACTTTTCAACTGTTTCAACACTAGTTGGAAAGTTATAGAATCCCCATTGGAAGACCATGATATTTTAGAAGATTAAAATTTGTAATTGTGTATATTCAGACACCAATTTCAAGAATAAAAGGGTTATGCTAATAATGATTAAAGATGTAGTTTAAATTGGGACAAATGTCACAAGACAATAAGAAAACCTCTAAAAGAATATAAACAGCTCTAAATTGCATAAATGTCTTGGGATATCTATGAATTAAGTATAGATCATCATCTCCTACTAACTTTTGATAGATCTCATTAAAACTATAGCAATAGAATCTGCTAAATGTCTCCTGAGAGATTTTATGTGTAAATGCAGAAATTAAAAAATGAATATTGAATGATTCTATTGAGAAATTAAGGCCATTCAATTGTGTTAATGGCAGCAGAATATCAGATCTATGTTTTTCATCTGTTTTCCTAGAAAGAAAATGGAAATCTGCATATAATTTATAAATCTGATTATGTTTAATTCCACATAGCACTTTTGCATGATACTTAAACACTGTTTTATTAAATATTAACTCTTTAGTGGTAGTGATTTTTGTTGCACCTATTCAAAGCAACTGACTTCGTAAAAGGAAAATCTGATGTCCCTGACATGAAATGTTTATGGACCAAATCTTTCTCTCTGAGCTATACAGGAGAGCTCTCTTTAGTATTATGCACTTAGTGTCCATGTGACATAATGGCCCCAACGTGGATGAATGAGGGATTCAAAATCTACACAATGCACCAGAGAGAAAAACCTTATCTTTATTCAGTTACTTGGAGAAAAATCAGGGCTTTTAAATTGATAGCTGCTGACACTGTAAATGTGAAAAAGGAATGCTGTGATGTTGTTTAAGGACATGTCAGTGTCATCTGGCTCTGAAGCAGTAGGGCAAAATATGACCAAGTAATGCATGGACGTTTTTACCATTATTGCCCTGAATTCTTCAGTCTTTGACTTTAAGGGAGTTATGACTGAGTAAAGACTGCAGGATTTGGCTCATTATTATTTCTTACAAACAGGTGGATTTTTTAAAGTAGTTTTTGGAATTTACACTGTGAAACTTAGAATGTTTTGCACATCATCTTACATATTAAAGGAAGATAGGTCAAATTTTAAACTTGATGTATTTGTTAATGCCCCATAAAAGAGACATTCATGCCATACACAACTGAAAATTATGACATATAAGTCCATGAAAGATCGTTGTTCTGTTTTGACATGAAAAGAGCAAAACTTTGTGTTCTGACATATGTATGAATAAAATAACTTCCAGAAACAATGGTCAATGGTCTCATTTTCCATATCCTATGTGCAAAGAATGGAAGGTAGTCGGCTACTATATATATGAAACAGAGCTGAGGTAATATGGAAACTTTATTTGAAAAATTAAACTTTAACTATATTTCCTTGGTTTCTAATATTTTAGAGTTTTTCTAACATTCTTGAAAGGTAATTTGCACTTACAATACTGTTTGGTGCCTCAGACTTTAATTTCACTTTAAAATATGTCTTAATTATTGTTTCTTTTTACAGTACTCAGCTAATAACAGCTACAGTGAGTGACTGGATTAGAAATTGATGATTTGTTGTAACTAGAGCTGCAGCATCCACACTGCATTTCTATCTCAAATATAATCGGCACTGGAGCTTCAACCCATACTTCCTCATAGACCAGCTAGCTCAAGCTTAAAGAACCATGTAACTCAAGCTGGAGATATTGGTGTGTGGCTGGGAGCCAGGTTACTGTAACTCTTGAGTTATACCTCGAGCTAACAATACAGTAGACAGGTTTCAGAGTAGCAGCTGTGTTAGTCTGTATCAGCAAAAAGAACAGGATTAGAGACTAACAAATTTATTTGAGCATAAGCTTTCGTGGGCTACAGCCCACTTCATCGGATGCCTAGAACTGAACATACAGTAAGAAGATATTTATACATACAGAGAACATGAAAAGGTGAAAATACCCATACCAACTGTAAGAGGCTAATTAATTAAGAGAAACTATTATCAGCAGGGAAGAAAAACTTGATAGCCTATTTCGGACAGTTGACACGAAGCTGTGAGGATACTTTAACATGGGGAAATAGATTCAATTAGTGTAATGACTGAGCCATTCCTAATCTCTGTTCAAACCTAAGTTAATGGTATCTAGTTTGCATATTAATTCAAGTTCAGCAGCTTCTCGTTGGAGTCTGTTTTTAAAGCTTTTCTGTTGCAAAATTGCCATCTTAATGTCCAGGGCTGGTACAAGCATATTTTGCACCCTAGGCGAAACTTCCATCTTGCGCCCCCCTCCCCCCCCAATCACATACATAATACACAATACACGGTCACAGAGTAACATGTTATAATTTAGAATTTATGTTTCCGCGCTTTAAGTTTAGCAAATTTAGAAACAAGTTCCTCCAAGTCAATGCTGTGAGCAATGTCATGTTCTATTGACAAGGTAGATAGCCCAACAAGTCTTTGTTGCAACATTGATGTTCGCATATATGTTTTTATCAACTTGAGCTTCGAGAAGCTTTGCTCACTACTGGCCACAGAAACTGGGAGAGTCAAGAGGATGCGAAGAGAAATAACTGTGTTAGGGACACTATCTGTCAGCTTATTTTCCCATATGAAGTTCAATACATCTTGCGGTGATGAACTCCTTTGGACTCGTCTCGCAATAGCTTGCAATTCACTGCACAAGTCAAAGGCATCAATATCTTTGGATTCACCATGTTGCAAAGCTTTCTCCAGATTCAAGCAATGTTCCATAATTTGCTTTGGTGTTTTTTATTTTGCAAACTATAAACATCATATATGAAGCCAAATACTGAACTAATTTGCTGCATCAATGTGAATCTTTCTTCAACCGAATGTATTGCTGTGTCAATGACTGCAAAGTAAAAGTTCACTTTGAATTTTTCTTTCGGATCATAAATAGGTTCGTCATCTGCTTCATATGTGAACTGCTTCCTCTTCTTTCTAATACGGATTGGATCTGGTTCAAAAAGTGCCGGTACATCCAACTCCTCCACAAGTTCACCTGCATCTACCAATGTTTTCTCAAAGGCTGCATCACTTCTGCGGCCCACAAGAAACTTCTTGGTTTCTCCAAGTTGATTAATGGCATCACATATATCAAATTCTTTTGCCTGAAGTTGTTTGCTAGTTATGTTGATCTCAAACAATATGTCATACCACAAAACAAGAGAAACAAGAAACTTGAAACTAGAAATGGCTTTTGTAAGAGCCTTTGCATCAACTTGTGATGTATTGCCAGATGATCCTGTCAGAGTATTGTCTTCATAGATGTCTACCAGAGCATCACAGATGTCACCAATGAAAGCAGGATGGAAAAGCTCCCCCCCAAGAAGACCTAAGACATGATAGCTGGATACATAAACAGACACCTGTCCCTCACAGGCACTACCTCATAACATGCCAATTTTGCTCAGGACAGAATATCATAGAGGAATACTATGCATTCAGCGGTCTCTACACTGGCCAAGCAACAGCATGACAACTAACCTAACCAGTTCATCCAACTTTTTTGACTGCTCCTTGGGCACTGGTGTGGGGTAGCGGTGCCAGACTGAGCCCGGTGATGGGTGCACTACAAATCTACAAACTGAGGAAAGGTGCTGGGCCTAGAGTACTGCTGAGATTGCTCTCCTGCACCAAGTGGAGCACAGCCTCCATGAGGAGAGAACTCAAACAAATATCACGCTCCTTCTGCATGATTCCCCCAAGCACTTCTTCAGGCAGCTGCTATGGGGGTCACTCACAGGCTTAGGCCTGCCTGTTGCAGGCAAAACACAGCAGCAGGGCTTAAAACTCAGACAGGGCCGCCCAGAGGATTCAGGGGACATTGGGAAAAGCAAAATCGGGGGCCCCTTCCATAAAACATTTGCAATACTATAGTAACATGTATTAGGAAATGTAAAAAATAACTAGTGAAATACATTCAAAAATTAATTTGTAATAATTTGAAAATAAATTAAATACATTATTTAAAAACATTAAAAGCTGTAATGGTATGTATACATTTGCAATTACATAATGGGCAGTTGCTGGGTGATTATGATAGTTGGTACCAATGGGCTGTCGTTGCCTGGGGGTGGTGCTGTTGTTGCCCACGGCTGGGTGGGGAGCTGGGCTCTGAGTTCAGGGGTGCCCAGCTCACAGGGGCTGAGCTCAGGGATGTGGGGAGATAGGGTCAGGGGGGTGTCCAGCTCAGAGGGGCTGGGCTCAGAGCTGGGGGTCAGGGCTGTTGGGGGGATGGGATCAGGGGGTTTCCAGCTCAGAGGGGCTGGGCTCAGAGCTGGGGGTCAGGGCTGTTGGGGGGATGGGGTCAGGGGGTTTCCAGCTCAGAGGGACTGGGCTCGGAGCTGGGGGTCAGGGCTGTGGGGGGGATGGGGTCAGGGGGGTGCCTGGGGGCACTGGGGCAGCTCAGCTCTGCAGGCTGCTGTTCTCTCCAGCCGTCCAGGCACAAGGGGAGCAGGAGCAGGGACCAGCTAAGGACCAAGGGGGCAAGAGCACAGGCACCTGAGGCCGACCTATGGGGAGGCACTTGCTTACCTTGCCCAATGCATGAGCGCTCGGGTCCTCTTTCTTCCTCCGCTCCACCAGACCACTGCTGAAGCTCTTTTCTTCTCCGTGCCCCTCACTGGGGCTGACGTGGAGGCTGAGCCAGGGGGCAGCCGCGGCTTTCCTCCAGAAGCAAAGCCCTGGTGTTGCGCCGCTGTCACAGGGCCCCTGCCCAGCCGTGCAATGAGAAAAATTGCAGAGGCTGGAGCCCCTGCTCTGGGAGGGAGAAGGATTCTGACCCTCTGTCTGCAGCTCAGGGATTCCCCTGGGTCAGCGCAGCCGCGGTCAGCCCAAACCTCTGGGCTGCCGCGGCAGCATGCTGACCCCGGGGGCGCCCTGGGCTGCCGGGCTGCCGCAGTGGCTCCCTGACCCCGGGGGCACCCCTGGCTGCCGGGCTGCCGCGCCGGCGTTCTGACCCCGGGGGGCACCATGGGCTGCCGGGCTGCCTCATTGGCTCCCTGATCCCAGGGGCGCCCTGGGCTGCTGGGCTGCCGCCCTGACCCTGGGGGCGCCCTGGGCTGCTGGGCTGCCGAGGCGGCGCGGTGACCATGGGGGTGCACTGGGCTGCCGGGCTGCCGCAGTGGCTCCCTAACCCCAGGGGCGCCCCGGCTGCCGGGCTGCCGGGCCGGTGTTCTGACCCCGGGGGGCACCGTGGGCTGCCGGGCTGCCTCATTGGCTCCCTGATCCTGGGGGCACCCTGGGCTGCCGGGCTGCCGCCCTGACCCTGGAGGCGCCCTGGGCTGCTGGGCTGCCGAGGCGGCGCGGTGACCACGGGGGCGCCCTGGGCTGTCGCGGCTGCGCCCTGACCCCGGGGGCGCCCTGGGCTGCCGGGCTGCCGCGACAGTGCCCTGATCCCGGGGGCGCCCTGGGCTGCTGGCTGTAGGTAGCTGCTGCTGCGGGCAGCTCAGACTACCTCTCCAGCAGCAACGGCTGCAGCCATTTAAAAAAATTTTGGGGGGCGTCGCTTTTTGGCGCCCTCAAATCTTGGCGCCCTATGCAACCGCCTAGTTCGCCTAAATGGTTGCACTGGCCCTGTTAACGTCTATCACTGAGTGATTAGAGAGGATGAAGCGTTCTCCTACTGGTTTTTTAATGTTATGATTCCTGATGTCAGATTTGTGTCCCTTTATTCTTTTGCGTAGAGACTGTCTGGTCTGGATGGCAAAGGGGAATTGCTGGCACATGACGGCGATATCACATTGGTATATGTGCAGGTGAACGAGCCCCTGATGGTGTGGCTGATGTGATCAGGTCCTATGATGGTGTCACTTGAATAGATACGTGGACACACCCTTAGTTTCCATACCTGATAAGTTAGAAGGACATTGTTGCTGTCTTGCTGTTGATATTGTGACTGAACTGGCTATGCTTGTCCAATATGTAGCTCACCGATGTCTTAAAAAACTAAGAAATCAACTTGAGAAAGATCAGTTTCAGAACTAATGTAGATAATGTACCCGTTGTATCTCCTCTTTGAGCATCAAAATCACCCTACCATCTGCTCTTGAGATAAAAGACCAAAAGTATGTGGTACTTGCAGACATAACCTCAGTTTGATGTCAACTCTTTGTTTATGAAGGTATACATAAAAGGGCCCCAAAAGTCTCTGGAAAAAAGTTCAGAGGTTGTGCAATCTACAACTCCTTTCTATCCAGGGGCTCTTTTTTACTATAGAGAGAAAGGATAGTTAAGTAAAATACATTCTCCCGTGTCATCTAAACTTTTAAAAGCACATTAAACTTAATACTATAGCAATGATACAGGATTAATTACAGTCTCAAATTCAGTTTCTCTGTGATTAGTGCTACTGGCTTTGGGAAACTTCTTAAACATAAGTTTTCTTCAGTATTATCAACACTTTTATTGACAGGGAATTAAATTTTAAATGAACTGTTGTCATTTCTGAGATGTGGACCAGCAGTCAGAATAGAACCTTGATAGTTTTCTGGAGGGATATCTCTGAAATGATCAAGAACAATAGACAACAATCATGCCCCCAAAAGCATAACAGTGTATACCTGAGCACTGGTGTGATGTACTCTCTACATCAGTGCCACTTAAAAAGTGGTCATATTCTGTGTGTTTCCCTATGAAAATAAAGTGTGTAAATATGCAGAAATTCATGTGGTTAAATATTTAAAAATCCTAACATCTCTGTTCTGTTTAATTTCATTTGTACAAAAAAAATGTGTGCTTTTTTTCTTGTCCTTAGCACAATGCTGTGTAGCATCAGCATTCCACAAACACTGTGGCATTTTGGTTCCCTAGACCAATTACAGGCCCCAGTAGCTCATCACAGAGGCCTCCTTGGAAATCCTTTAAAAGACCTCAGTAATCATTTTTCTGTCAAAAGGACAGGGACAGACTCCTAGAGAATCCCTCTGACTTCCATTACAGAAAACGCTTTCCAAAATTTACCTGCCTTGTTTCTGGGGTAGCAGGATCTTGGAGCACTTTCTTTTCACATTTGAAACTGAGATTTAGTTTCAACAAATGATTCCTGTGTAATCAGAGTTCTAATGACCTCAGACTATCTACCTTTAAATACATTTTTAGCTCATCTGTTTTGCAGGAGGGGTGGGGAAAGAATTAAAAGGAAATCCATGTCACTCTTACTGGAAGTTTCCCTGTGTTGTGCTGGTTCAGAATGACTATCTTGTTATCCCCAAGAAAAGGCTACAATTTGACATATGCTAAATGGGAATATGACATTAATTTAGTTAGTTATACATATTTATTCAACTATAAATGTTGTAAGAAAAAAACAGTGACACTGTTGAAAGATCAGATGCGCACTATCATGACGGTTGTGAAACTGCAAAGCATTCAAAGTCTGTAGTAGTTCTATTTGCATATTAATGAAGCTGAAGGCCAGATGCCACTAATTACAACCTACCCACTCTGTCCAACATACCACAACCAAATACTCATGAGCAGACCTCTTAATTCCATTATGCAAATGATACTTAAGAAGTACAGAAATAAATTCCAAATAGTGGCATCTAGAGCAGTGTATTGGCATGAGGTAAATTAATAAATATATTCAAGAAATGGAAATTAAAAATTATTATTCAACTAGATTAATCTTGGCTGAATAAATATGAAAGGAGTCCAGTTTTTCCCCCAGTGTCATGTGTAATAGAATAAAATTTTCTGTAACTTGCTAAAATACATTAAACAGTATTTTCAGAAAGACTCAGAGTGTTGAACTGGTGTGGAATTTTGTTAATGTTAATAGCAGGGAGCATTCTTACTTATTAAAAATACCACCAACAACAAAACCACAAAATCTCAGGGCCTGATCGTCATTGTTTTGCTGTTTCATCGTTGCCCTTCATTGTTTTGTTACCACAACCCATGCACTGCTACGGACTAGGGATTGAGTGGCTAGGCAGTAGTTCTGCAGAAAAGGACCTAGGGGTTGCAGTGGATGAGAAGCTGGATATGAGTCAACAGTGTGCCTTGTTGCCAAGAAGACTAACGGTATTTTGGGCTGTATAAGTAGGAGCATTGCCAGCAGATCAAGGGACGTGATCATTCCCCTCTATTAGGCATTGATGAGGCCTCATCTGGAGAAGTGTCCACTTTTGGGCCCCACTCTACAAGAAGGATGTTGACAAATTGGTGAGAGTCCAGCGGAGGCAACAAAAATGATTAGGGGGCTGGAGCATATGATTTATGAGGAAAGGCTAAGGGAACTAGGATTATTTAGTCTGTGGAAGAGAAGAATGAGGGGGATTTGATAGCTGCTTTCAACTACCTGAAAGGGGGTTTCAAAGAGGATGGCTCTAGACTGTTCTCAGTGGCACCAGATGACAGAACAAGGAGTAATGGTCTCAAGTTGCAGTGTGGAGGTTTAGGTTGGATATTAGGGAAAAGTTTTTCACTGGGAGGGTGGTGAAGCACTGGAATGGGTTCCCTAGGGAGGTGATGGAATCTCCTTCCTTAGAGGTTTTTAAAGTCAGGCTTGACAAAGCCCTGGCTGGGATGATTTAGATGGGGATTGGTCCTGCTTTGAGCAGGGGGTTGGACTAGATGACCTCCTGAGGTCCCTTCCAACCCTGATATTCTATGATTCAGTGTTGTGGTAGCTAAGCTGCTACTGCTCCTGCAGCTGCTTTCTTCAGCCATGCTCTCCTCAGAATTCTAAACTGTCTTTCCAGTAGCTCGTCTGTCCTGTTATCCAATCTCTCTCCAGCATCTCTTCTCACTGGCTCCTGGCTGACTGTCTGCCGGCAGCTGACCTTTTTATACTCACTATCTTTTTCTTCCTTGTATACTGCACTTGTTTGCACATACTCAGTACTGTTGTTTACGATTACTTCATCTGACCTATAGAAAAAGTTATACCAGCATGAACAGGTTGTCACCAGCCAGCTGGTCGGCTAGCTGACCTTTTCTTCACCCCTTACTGCACATGCTCATTGCTAAGCATTATTTCACTCATCACATGCTCACTTGCATTATTTTGCCTCAGAGCCATGATTACTTCATCTGACCTTATTGCTCATGTTCCAAATCTATTTACTTTATGGCTATATCTCATTTTATACAATTTTACTGCTGGGCATGCTCAGTCCAGATAACATTCTGCTCTGGTCATGCAATCTACTTTTAGCAGCTAAAATCTCCCAGTTTGGCTTATATTGATAATATTATTCATTTGTGAAAGAGTCCAGTGTGCATTCCCTTAATATATATTTGGTATTATTGGAGGGTAAATATCATATACCTAAATCACAACTACATATCAAATTCAGCTTATTTAAAATTTGTATTGGTAATTTATATTGGTGGCCTACCCAGCCCTTACACAGAGCAAGTATTTCTGATGCATTTCTAATGTCTCTACTAACAACTCTGAAGAGTTAATAGATTCAACAATTTTACTGTAATAAATCTTAAAAATAATATTTGAAGATTGGACTTTAAATATAACTACTTATTAATTTTCTGCATTTATTCAGATGACATTACTTTCATCAGTCACTGCACTAATGTAAAGTATCTGACTTCATCACCAATTATAGGGCTTCTAATGATCCTAGAGATGTCCACCTAAACTGATCTCCATGTGGCCCCTTCAGTACATCCTAGGCACTTGTAAACACACTGGTCTGGTCTGATCTAGTGTCTTGTTCCAAGAACTCTGGTTTTTGCTTGTCATGGTTCTTGGTTATTTCAGCAGCTGTTCGGTTACGCAACAGATGCCGGGATCAGTGTAACTTATACAAGTCATGATCAACCTATCTTTCTTGTTGGAAGGACTCCAGCTTCTTGCAGCTTTTTACAAGTTTTGATGACTAATTTGGGAAGCAACAATATTCACTGGGGCACAGACACTCACAGGGCTGTCAACTTTAGAGGTTGCTGTAGAGTTCGATTGATGGTTTTCAGACTCTGTGGGGTCAAAGGGAATTTTTGGGCAACGGACTTTGTGATTGGCTGACTCCCATGGTTCCAACTTTATTCAGCACTAGTAGAGGGTCAGGGAGCAGAGGAGCTGGAGATGAAACTGATACCAACTTCTACAGAGAGCAGGAGCAGGATTTGTGAAAGGGTGCATGTAGGGTCACTAGGATTAAAACTGGGAGGAAGAATCTGTGTGTGGGCAGGATGAAATAATATTAATTATGGGTCTGGGGATAGGGAGTGTGCAGAGAGAATGCCCCAGTATTTATTATGGGGAGGGAGATTTGGAGAGGTAAACAGAACTGATTAGAGGAAAGAATCTGGTTCAATGTCTTTCACATGAAATTTCCATTCAGTTTCTCTCCTTTTTCAAGTTGATAGCACCAACAAATTCTTCCTCAGATGCTCGTAAGTCAGAGGTCCTATATACCTTAAATTTGCCCAATTTATTCCGAGTTGAAAAACAAGAATCAAACAGAGAGAACTTGGAAAAAACTTCAGATTGAATGAAAAAGGACACTCATCCATGGGGCCTGATCTGGCTTAGTTTGAACACCCTCCACTCCCACTGATTTCAATAGGAATAATGTAGGATTGATTCCCATAAAAAAAAATGGGTAGAAAATCTGAGGAAAACCTTTGTCACCTGGATATTTAATCTGTTTTAAATTAATTAAGCAATTTCTACATTTACATTGCAAAAGTAACATCTACTACTATGATTTCAATTGCAGAAAGTAAATATTTCTGCAGCTGAAGAAAGATTCAACAATAGAGATAATTAAAACATTGACATGTGCACTAGATGTTAGAAATATTAATCTCAACATAAGAGAAATTGATGTGAAGAGTAAATTAATTCTTGGAATTTTATTAGCACTGCCTGAAAGAAAGTCAAAACTTATTTAAGATGATATTTATATAATGGGCCCCACTGAAATCAATGGGAGTTTAGAGATTAATATTGGAGAAGAGCAGAGTCAGGCCCTAAAGGGCATACTGCAGACCATGTGGGAATGCTTTCTGTGTCATGATACATTTCAAGAGCTCTAATCACTTTTGCTTGGGGAATAAGTCTTATCTGATTCACAGATTTTTATGATAGCATTGAGTAAAGTTGGGGAAAACAGGTAGCACTATACAAATCTTTGCTTTTAAATGACCTGTGAAAAATCATTTTATGAAATAAGGTGGATTATTCTAATGCAGCTTTTTGAGGCTGGTGAAATAGTGAGTCATTTTCTCTGGAAACTGGACTTGCTGATATTTATTTTAGCAGTCATTCACATCTATTTTTTGGTAATGCCTTATTAGCAAGATAGTTATCTTAAAAGAATTTTTATTTTGAGACTTGGCTTCGCTATACATCAGTGGAAGCAATCTTTGCAATTTTGATCACATAATATTTGTTCACCTACTTTAAATCTGATTCCTGGTATGTTGTGCCCTATGCCTATTCCTGAAAGGTATGTAGATGCCTCAAAATGCAGATGGTTTATATCAGCTCCTATACTGGTTAGACATATAACTTGCATTCATTGAGCCAGAGGAAAAAAGTGAGAATGAGTCTATAGCTTCGTGATTAGGACATTCACCTGCTCTACTTATTTATTTATATACAGTAGAACAGTTTCAATGGGAGAGACTGAAAGAGCCCTGCCCCAGAATATTTGTTACCCAAGTGGTTAGGATACTTTCCTTGCAGGGGTGAAACCCAAGTTTAAATCCTTGTTCCACATCATGCAGTAAGGCGACCTGAACTAGGGGTTTCACAGGCTGATTGCGTGTTCTAGCCAGTCATCTGAAACTTGTAAGAAGGGCATCTCATCCAGCTGTTAGGCATGCTCTGAGTGCATCTACCTGATGGGTGTCCGTTAGGCAAGATAGACAGGGATGTCTAGTTTGAGGATCCCATTGGGTCTTCAGTGTGTGTTAGGCTTTTAGGTCCTCGAATGGCCATAATTTAGGCAACATGTGACTTCAGGAGAGCTAGGCAGCAGCTGAGTGGAGTTTCTGGGGATATCATTGGTACTATGGCTAGGCACCTAAGTCCTTTTCAGGCTATATTCTTAGGTGCCTAACTCACTTAGGTACTTCTGAAAATCTCATTAAACCACCTACATATTTAAGTGCCTAAATACCTGTAAAATATAGGCCTTATTTTCTTCCTCTTTTGCATTCTGGAAACGTTTCTTCCTTCACTGAAATGCTCTACAGAATATTTGTTGTGTTGTGTTGTTTTTGTCTCTGATCCCAACACCAGCTGGTTAGAAAATTGACCAGGTGCACTCTCTACCATCTCCTCTCTAACACTTATTAAACAAGTGAGAAAATATAATTGAGACTTTTTTCTGTTTCTCGCTTCATAAGGTTATACATCTTCTGGAATAATAATGAGTGCATTTTAATATAGCTGTTATTTTATCATCAGACCAATAAAATAATGTAATAAACCCCAGACATTTGTAATAGTGACATTTCTTCTACTTGTGATTTCTTTTCACTTATTAGATTAGTGGAATGTTTTTTCTTTAAGTGCTGAAGGAATGGATCTACAGTACACTACACGATATGAGAATGAAATATTTCTCCTTATAATACAGGTAGAGAAACACAATGATTTGGGGGATATTGGGAACTGGCTCAATTCTCCACTTCTCACTCAGTCAAACATACTATTGAGACAAATCCTACAGCCTCCATTAAATTCCATTAAATTCAGTAGGAGCTTTGTTTGACTGCAGGGCTTGTGTAAAATACATAAATAACAACACTTTAGGGTTGAAGGTACTGTTATGGCTGATATTTTGATGCTTTTTTCCTCTTTTACTGTTTTGTTTTCTGCTATATTTGTGGTTATGATCATAGAAGGTCAGAATTTGCAACAGTTTCTTAATTAGGTATAAACTAGACCAGAATATTTTTCTAATGTTCTGCTAATTTCATGCTGTCTCAATATCTGTTAACAGTGTTTTATGTAAATAATAAATTAAGATGTATGTGATGGCTCTCAACATCTGTCAAGGAAAAGAAATGAAGAAAAGATCATTTTTATTTTTTTTAACTACCTTGTGTCATAGAAAAATATATCACTTTTAGATTTTAGAAAAATATTATCAAACTACATTGCAAAATCGTAACAATTGATCCATTTAAGTGCTCAGCCAATCCCTTACTATAGATATAGAATGTCAATCATGCTATCTGTCTATAGTGTTGAGTGATTTTAAGGGCCAAATTTTAAACAGTACTCAGCAATCACAATCAGGGCCATATTGCTGAGCTTCCATTTAGGCACTTGTATGAAGTGCTGAGATTTTCTAAAGCACTCAGCACCCAACAGCTCCTACTGAAATCCCAGCACTTCAACTCTGCTGCTTGACCAACTCTAACATCTTCTTTGGTTTCTTACATAAGGTCTTGAGCAAAAGATCATATAGTGAAACTTACTTATAATGCACAGAGACAGAATTTCTTATTCTCTTTCACAGGGACTGAACAATGAAATGTGGATTTTCACTCACACTCTGCGTGCATGCTGGTCAAGTTGCAGGATTGGGGCCTATGTTCCTATAATTAAAAGTTGATTAGTTAGATATTTTCCCTTATATCTTTGCTGTGTCTTCCCATTTAATCCCATAATTACAGTGCAGCAAGTACAAGGATACTGGTCCCTTTTTCTGAAAGGAGATTCTTGTCAATATTTATAGGCATTCCAATAGCATGTAGTAAATAGTTCAGTTACTTAAATATTTTCCTTTCTTTCTCGCTCTAGGAGTTTTACTCTAAAAGCTCCAGAGTGACCAAACATATACATATTTTCTATTTGTAGCACTGGGACCCAGAAATCCTTTGGTAAGATCTTCCATTTTGAAATACCTCTTAGTCCTCAAATTGGTCAGGAAGATGTTCTTCATCCTGAGGGGATATGCCAGGGGATATGGTGAAGGTATGTCAAGGCAGACAACACCATCAAGTACCTAGTGAAGAAGTGGATATTTCTTCCCCAAAGAGCCAGCAATGAACTGGTGTACATCTTGCACAGGCAGGGAGGCGTCAACATCCCTCGAATAGCTGATCTGTGTGATGTTGCGGTGGTCACTCATGCCTTTCACCTTCTGACATGCCAGGATATCATGGTGAGGAGCACTGTGGAGAGTGCTATGCAGGATGTGCTAGAACCCCTTTCAACCAAGATGTCACCACCTACTTGAGCGGCTCACTGGAAGGCAAATTTGGATGAGATGAGGAGACTTTGTTTCGCTCTGGACTCATGCTTGAATGCTCCATGATGACTGGAGAAGCATATTGGCTGCCACTGGATGTGCTGTGAGGAACGTCAGGGGAAGAATACAGAGCACACAGTCATCACTCCAAGAATTAGAACGATGCTGGAGAGGACCCTGAAAGATACCATCTGCTGGCACTATGTGGAAAACCTGAATCAGAAGCTTGACCAGGACAAGGCCTTTGAGGTTACATGCAAGTGGGGTGTCAGCAACCACTTCCTTCCGAGGAGCAGCTTCACCTGATTTTACAACTGGATGATCATCCACAGGGCCTGGCTCAACTGGTGAATGGAGCCATCTGGCACTGCAATCAAGACAAATGATGCAGGAAGTATGGCTATGCCAATAAGACCATACCCCACATCTTGTGTAGTTGACAATGCCAGTCAAGATCACCTAATCAGAGCCTGTGGGGAAGGTGGCCATGAACTCCACCATCCCCGGAACGGACAGCCAACTGCGAATGGACGTTGTCATCAGCAATATGGACCAAAGGAAAATCATCATGGTGGATGTCACAGTTCCTTTCAAGAACAGTACCAGTGTTCTCTTTAATTTTTCCCACACACATGCAGAATGAATTTTATGTGCACCAATATGGAGGTGATGTGTGACACATAACAAAATTCATGTGGTGGGGGTGGGCCCGAGGGACTCGGAGTGTGGGAGGGAGCTCAGGGCTGAGGCAGAATGTTTTGGTTGCAGAGAGTGAGGGCTCTGGCTGGGGATTTGAGCTGTGGGGTGGGGCTGGGGATGAAGGGCTCAGGACTGGGGCAGAGGGTTGGTGTACAGGAGTGTGAGGTCTCTGGCTGTGGCTGCAAGCTCTGGGGTGGGGCTGGGGAGGAGTGGTTTGGGGTGCAGGCTGTCCTGGGGCTATGACAGGGAGAGAGGACTCCCCCCAGCTTTCTCTACCTGGGCAAGGAGGGGAGAGGCTCCTCTCCCCGCTGCGGCAGATCCCGGGGCGGGTCACGAGATAGGTGCCTGGCCACAGGAGTTCTGGGCTGGGGCTGGGCTCAGGTTAGTGGAGGGGCGCCCCTCCCCTGGCTGAGGCAGGTCCTGGCATGGCGGATTCCCTGCGCACCTGTGTGGTGCTCAATAGGCTGTTACAGGGAACTTAGAACAGGACCCCAGCTTTCTATGACAACTGAGTTCAAAAGGTGCAGAAATATGCTCCTCTGGCTGACACCTTGAGAGTTAAGGGTCACTAGGCTCAAACTCATGCTCTGATCATTTGATCAGAGGCATATGGGACCCCAGCAATGAGCGAGTGTTGTGAGGATGTGGAATTAGTCAGCGCTATGCTCGGCTAAGGCGGCAACTCATGGTGTCAGACACTGTCGGGTGGTCAAGGGACATCACCGGACATCAATGATACCAGGAGAGATGAGCTGGAATACCAATGAGAAGCTCAGTCAAGAAAGTAACTGAAATACTTCCCTGATGGATTGTATTTTCTAGTGGACTACTTATCCTAATCTTTCAGTTACTGAGGGGCAATCTTCACTCTTTGATATATTTGCTTTCCACAACCAACTCTCTGTATAACTTTTCATGCACATTGTACCCAAATATTTCTATGCTAATATCTAAATTGTATCATTAAATTTATTACTCTTACCTGGGTTATTGTTGATTATGTACTATATGTATTGTATCACTTTTAAACCATTCTTTGTACTCTTGGATAATTTAAGCACTATACTCAGGTGTTCAGACACTCTTTCCTTAACATATGTATTATATAATCTTAACATTAGCTGTACTAATTTGTTTAGGTTTTAGGAGAATTCTGATTGTGTCATTTAGTGACAGTTTATACAGCACCCTGAATATCTTTTAGATAATGAGCCATACACAAGAGAGGGAGGCGTTTTTTTTTTTTACTTAGTTAAAACAAATTAGCCATTACAGACTATGTTCTAGTCTCTATTGTATGCTAAGAAGGAAATGATGTACACTATTCACAGGTTTGTTGGGTTTTTTTAGGTTGATATTAGAGAAAATCCTGAACCAAAACTTAAGGAAGAAACACTCAGCCTTGAGAGGGTCAGAAATTTGGATCTACATACACTAACGAGTAGTGCTTAGCTCTTACATAGTTTTTACTTTTACTTTTTCTTTTTTAATCCATAGTGCTTTGACACTGAAGGTAAGTATAATTAGCCCAATTTTATATATTGGGAAACTGGCAATAATAGGTGAAGCGATTTACCCAGTGTTCCACAGCAGATCAATGGCAAATCTGGGAATAGAATAGAATCCTAATCCTCTGTAACAGTGTTGTACTGTAGAGAACACTACAGCACATTGATCAGGAGCAAGTTATTGCTACATGACAATTCATTGTTTTCTATTGTACCTCCCAATTATGACAATGAAAATAACAAAATCTAGTGGAAAATAATAAATTAGACATATAAAAGTAACTGGTGAGAAACGAGTGCCATCAGTTATTGATAGTTCTTTAACAAATGAAGCACAGGCACTCTTGTATTTGAAAGCAAGCTGTTATACTGCTCTGTAATGAAGACTCAAGGCAATAGCTTAAAATGTGAGGAGTGTGTGCTAGAATATTCACTTTATAGAACTAGCCCATTTACATGTGATCCGTTAATTATCTGCATTTGATCTTTTGATGAACTATAATTGGGTATAGATGAAATGTCAAAGAAAGAACACAGAGAAGTGGAAAGTGGGAATTAAGACCTGATTAAAGGAGACTACTTCAGCCAATGACTGAAATGCCTCTCACACTACCAAGGGCTGCCTTACAGTTGTATAAACTAATAAAGGTACATGTGTACATTTTATTTTCATCAATAAAACTTGTATTCCTAAGCTTCTTTTCCAAAAAGAGAGTTACAACGGTTAATTTCAAGATGTTTTTGATATTCTACCCTCCACAACCTCCCTCTCTCTGTGTTTAGCAATATTTTACAATAAATGTGCTATTGTCACAACCAGCTGAATGGTAGGTAAATCATGTAACTTATGTTTCATCAAGCTTTAACCATTAAATTAAAGGTCTTTAATTACATCAGCGTAAGCCCTGTGACCTCAAGCTCTAGAGGAGAAAGACCTTCCTACTTCCCCAAGGATGAAAAGGGAAAAGAGTTGCCACAGAGAGCTTCATTTGCATAGACTGTGTACCCACAATTGCACCAGTAGCATTTAAGAGGTCACCATCACTATAGATGAACTTGGGTTTTGTGGGGGTAGGAGGAGTTCCCAGAAATTTTAGTGAGGGAAGTTGTTTTATGATGAATAGTTGTTTTTTTAAGTAGTCAAGACTCTACGTGAGGGTTATAAGTACTTTTGTCATCTTATTAAAGTGGGTTAGTTAGTAGTACTTCTAGATCAGACCAAGCAAGCAGTTCTCTTGGGGTTGGAGGGAGACCTATAAAGAGTCATTTGATCTACTGCTACTTCCTGATCCAAATCATGAGTGAGGTTAGGTGGATGGAGGAGGTTGTTCAGGCAAGGATATGCCAGTGGTGGGTAGATAGGAAGTGAATTAGGTTACTGCTAAAGGGATTAGAAAATGGGAGATATTTTACTGCATATATGCACATATTGTTTTCTCAAGTTTATGGCTTTATTCCCTTTCCCCCAAGAAAGATTTATGTGCTTGTATGTAATCCCAGAGTGCTTGTGAGTGTTGAAGTTATGTCTGTTAAGGGCACTCAGGGAGGGTGTATTTAGTTTCTTCGGCTATCTGGGTGGAGTTGAATCAATTTAGTTATTTGTTAAGAGATCCCCTCGCTGTATAAAACCCAGCCCTTTATGCTCCTGTTAACCATCTGGCGGAAGGGTTACACCAGTAACTACCATCTCAAGCACATTCTCTTCAGCCATTACAGAAGCAAATAAATCTTCAATAGATAATATTGTTTTATACTTTGGAAACTCATATGTGCAACTCCCTTTGATGTAATATGTCATGGGATGGACTTAGTCCTTTCATAGAACTACTCCAGCCCACCTGTGCCTCATTATCAGCCTCAAGGAGGCCTGATAGAGGACAGGAGTTGCCTATAAAAAGCCAGAGGAAGCAGCTATGGAAGAGAAGAGCTATAATGAGCGAGAGGCTCTTTGACTGGGTGAAGTGGCGGGGGTGGGAGGGGCAGAGGCTAGAAAGCTAGAGCCAGAAGATTGAGCTCCATTTTGAAAGGACTGGAAGTGACACCTTCATGAAGAGCAGATGGGGACAGAAGAAGAGCTCCAGGTGTGGTAGAAGATGCCAGAGTTGAGTATGAACTTGTGTGTTGTGGTGATGGACTTTATTTTGGAACACTGAGGATTGCTATGAACAGTTTCTGTTATTAAACTGGCCTCAGGCAGGTGTGGTGTTAGCTAGAAGGACTCTGAAGAAGGAAAACAGGCTGCTGAAGAACCACCCCTTTGCATATGGCAGGTACTCAGGGTGGCTGCCCTGTTATGCAGCCAAAGATAAAGAGTTAGGCTGTGGCCCCAATCCTCTTCTGACAAAATGTTTCAATATTATTTGTGTGTTTACTAGTGCCTGGTTGTGGTATTTTTGTTGTTAAGATAGCTTGTTTAGCACTGGCCAAAGGATACTACTCTTACCAGTGCCATTCCATAGACCCTAGTAGTCTCGCAGTTGTTGAAAACTTCATTCATATATAGGCTTGTGTGCACAAAGTGGAGACATTCTGAAATGAGTGATCCTGGCTGGCAGAAGAATACTCGTTCCTGGGGTTCAAAGCAGAAGTGTATACTCAGAGGTTCAATATTAAAAAGAAAAGGTGGGTGGGACTCCAAACCTGTATATATGAGGAAGCATTTTTAGTGATCCTATAATCCCAGTCATGGCCAAACCATTGACATTTTAAATGGAAAATGCTGTGCAAAACTATAAATTTATTTGTGACAACCAAATCATCATTAATTTGTATTGAACTAACACCAGTGAAGGATCAGGGCAGAGGTTCCCAACCTTATCCTTTCTGAGCCTCTCTACCTACCTTCCCCCACCTATCCTATTAGAAACTTCAGGGTCCTGTGGCAGGAGGGGCCTTGGGGCAGAGGACTTGGGCATAGGAGTAATTTGACACCTTTTTTTGGGGGGTATGGGCCAGCTGGACTTGGGTCAGTTCTGTATGGCAGGATCCGGAAGCGGGGGAGTGCCACTTCTACCCCCGACTCACCTCAGCAGGCTCTGACTGTGCGGGGGAGGGGGGCACAACCAAAAATTATAACTCAAAGGTGGGGGCTTAGTTCAAAAATTTTGAAAACAGCTTAGGGTATGGGCAGAGGGTAGCTCAGGGTGAAGGCAGGGAGTATCTTGAGCTATGTCTGGGCAGAGGGATAGTTCAGAGTGCGCGGAGGGGTAACTAGGGGCCGTGTGCATGCAGCGGGGTTGTTCAGGGTGCAGGGAAGGCATAGCTCAGGATGCAGGGAGGGGGTAGCTGGGGCTGGATACAGGCAAGGCGGGTAGCTCAGGGTGCGGGCAGGGGGGTAGCTAGGGGCTGTTTGTGTGAGCAGAGGAGTAGCTAGGGGCTGTGCATAGGCAGGGGGTAGCTCAGAGTGTGAGCAGGGGGTAGCTGGGGCTACGTGTGGGCAGGGGATTGCTCAGCATGCGGGTAGGGGGATAGGAGCTTTGTGTAGGCAGGGAATAGTTCATGGTGCAGGGAGGGGAATAGCTAGGGGCTGTGTGCCAGGAGGGCTCCCATTTGGTCCCTGTTCCCTGAGAGGTCTGCCAGCCACAAGCTGGGTCTCCCCACCAAGGCAGCTCTTATCGGCTGTGTGAGAAAAATGGGGCTGGGAGCTGAGGAGCAGCTTCAACCCAGGGCACCAGCAGGAGAGGTAGGAATGCTGCCTGTTCCATGGTACCAGCCAGAGCAGCAGCTGCCCCGCACTCACTGCCTGCCTCTGGCTTCCCAGTTCCCATCTCTGACCTGGCCAAGGGGTGGGGAGCTGCCCCCAGGATTATGTTGCTCTTGCACTGCAGTCTGGGGGAAGGCAGGCAATATCCTCCATGTCCCCAGCTCTGCCCATGGACTCAGTGCTTTTGCCCTGCAAGGAGCACCAGGACTTGGGGCTCTGGGCTTCAGCCCCATGGGGAGTGCCAAGAATCAGGGTTTGTTCAGCCATGCGCCACCCAACTTCAGCCCCACAGGGCTCTCGGTTTCAGCCTTGGGCCCCACAGCCCCCCTGAAAGGGCTCACAGACCCCCAGTTGAGAAGTGCTTCTGTAAGCTCCAGCTTGCTCTTGATGGAAAACTGACGCACTTTCCAACAATTCTGACATATCAGAGATAGGTCTAAGCAGCCGCCTGTATTCCTGAGTACCTGTCAGTCTCTGTAAGCATTCTATTTTGGATCTGAACTCTGTGGTTTTCATACTCTCTACAATAAAAATTAGAAATCCTGTTAAGATAATTCCAATTTCTTATTTATCTTAGGTTTATTTGTATCTTTCTAACTTCCAGTAGGAGGAAATAAAGGCTTATGGAAAGTGATATGGTTTACTTTAACTTTTTAAGAAAAAAAACTGCTGATTGGTGGCCAATGCTGAAGTTTAAAGGTTCACATAATGAATGCCAGATGCTTCTTTTGTCAGTAATGCTGATCATCTGCTGACTTCCATTGAAATGGGACATGCAACCTCATGGGGCAATGTGTGTGACTAACACTGCATAAGCTTGTTGGCAGTACTGTTTGTCCGGATAGGGACTTTCGATCTATCTGCTGGGCAGTGTTACTGGTAAACGGACTTCTACCTAGAAAAGCAATTTCTCTTTATTTCCCTCCAACAACATATTGATTCATGCTATACATATTTTTTTAAACCTGAGTTGTGCTTATAAAGTCGGATTTGTTTTTCAGGTTTGCCACTGACTTTCTAAATGATCTTGAACAAGGCACTTAGGGCCAGATACCTAAATGTATTTTAGTCATTGTTACATTCAGCATTTGAAAGCCTAAGTTACTTAGATGGGTAAATCCTACTTTCATAAGTGACTTAGTGAGGTTCATTGAAAAATAGGGTCCTAAAACCATGCAATGTAGGGCAATGACTCAGTACTATTAATCTAGTTCTCAGCATCTCTGGGCCTTAACTCACCCACGTCTAAAATGTCTCTCCTAACCTACATATCTTTAGCTGATTTTACTATAACAGGTTGAGTATGCTAGCTAATACTAGAAAAAGGCTTTTAAAATCCTTGAATGAATGGCAATAAGTGCAAACTATGATGATATAGTTTCATATATTTGCATATATTAAAGATCCTGCAAACTTGACCTATCACCAGTCAAGTCAGTCTCAAATTTGCTTGTTTCATTCATATGAAGATAACAGGAGGTTTATATGAATTGCAAGTAAAATACTATTGATTCAGTTCCAGATTCTTCCTGATGGCTTGGTTAAAATACAAAAAAGTTTTGAACCTTGCAATAAAAGTTGAGGTTGATCATTATGCAGGCTTTGTTCTTCCACCTTCTATGTGCGCCATGGAGCTGCAAAAAGATATTGTGGCTGAGAGGCTAACTGCTGATCTGGGCAGTAGTTGAACAGGGAGAGGACCTGATATCCCCTTATTCCCCTGCATAGGGCTTGGTTCGTTGTGAGTTTCCTATATAATAAATTCAAACAATAGTGTTAATTTAAATAAGTCTAAAACTGATGATTTGCCAACATGTTCCCTTTCTGCATTACACTGGGGCCTCTGCCTCCTGAAGACATGAGATACAAAAGGAAAACAATGTGTGGAGAACTATGTATGAAACAGAATATAATCAAAGAACATCTAATCCTGGAGATGTTCTGTAAAGGTAATAACTATTATGTCTGGACATATGGAGATGATCTTTCCTTTGTGGTTTCCTTTAACTTGGTTGACAATAAATAGTTTTAATTTAATGTTTTTCTCGTGTGTAATTCATGCTGTGTTGTAGTAATGAAATGCACTAAGACATCATAAATGAGCTCAGACCATTTTATCTTCTGTTTAAATTTTAGAATAGAAACTAATGCTTGGGTTTCTGACCTGATATAGCTTGTTAAAGTGGAAAAATGTTTTTACCATCCCTCCTCCTCACCCCTCTCCAGTACCATTTGTGGAATGTTGAAGACAGACACATTCATGAATGAACAAAACATGTAACATGCAAACATTTTCTTATCCTTTTGTATACATCAATATAGCGATGTATACTTCCAAGAGACATTTTTGGTTGTCTATTTACCCATCCTGATCTAGCCTTTTTTTATAGCATACCCAATACAATAGTAGTATCTTAACTTTGAAAAAAAAATTAAGAAACACATTTTTGACTGTGTGGACCACACAGTCTTCCTACTCCATCAGTCTATATATTTATACATAATACCACCATTTATCTTCAGGGGTATGTTGACTGGTCCTTTTTGCAATCACTTGTGTTGATGGACTGTGAAAAGAGGAGTCTTAAAGTTTCCATTGAAGGTGACAAGACGCAAGCTTAAACTGATCTTCAAGATTGGTGACTTCTACAGTGAAGGACCTTCCATGAAGAATGTTCAGCCTTGGGGCCAAAGTAGTTTAATTTAAGGATCCATCAGACATAACCTTCTCAGATTCACTTTCCTAGCCTTCTACTGGGACACTCTTTTTTTCAGATATCTAGGTCCTTGCCAATCTAGAACATTGAAGATAAAAACCAAGAACTTGGGTGGAGTGAAAATCTGGATCTTCTCAAAGTGGCCGGTTCTAAGACCCTATGTAGGCATATAGGGTTTTTTTCTGCAGAGTCACCTAGGTTTAGGTGCTAAACTCCAAATTGTGTTAAGATTGAGGGTAATTACTGATGATATATAGGCAGGTGTATCTAGTTAGCTCCAACCTTGACGATAAAGAGGGTGGGAGTGTCTCTGGGCCAGAAGGAATTAGGATAGATGAGGTCCTGGAGGGAAACTTGGGGAACAGCCAACTTCAGGGAAGAAGAAGAAAAAGGTGTTTGTTCTGTTGGTGGTTTTGAGTTACCATTAAACCCAAATCCCTGAAAAGGGTGAGTTTAGACATTAGCTCAGTGATCTGTTTCAGATGAGGTAGAGACTGTTTTTAGTAGATTAGGAGCAAGTGAAGATATTGACACAATTATGTAAGGTGCTATCTATAATCCATCACTCTTGGGATGCAAGTTATTTTATATGGTGCATGAAGTACCTGCAGCTCCCATGTCTTTTTCATCTTCAGTCTTACATGCAGTAATAATTAATAATAAATGATGAGAGATGTATAACATGGATTGCTATCAGAACGAGACTATGTTTAAATTAATGCATGTTGGTTAGGTTTAATAATAATATTGATTTTTTTGAAATACAATGCAAACATGTTAATGATGTCCATTTATCGGTGGTGGTGATGGTGTGTTTTACAATTTGACAACACTTATGTAGCATAATGAGCCAGCAAAATATAGTATCTGTCTTTACCCAGAATGTGCTGCTGAATGTGGAAATTCTTAATGTAGTAAGTGAACTCCATGTTAATAGCTTTTCCTCTTGCCTTCTGTCCTATTCTTGTTTATCATTATTCTTTCATTTCTTTATCTTCTGTGTCTTACTGAATTTTTAGTTGGATTTTTTCAGGCTTAAGGTCTCCTATACTATGGTTTCACTATAGAGGATTGCTTTGTTAATGTGTACTTGCTGAGTTTCTATTATGTTCCTTTTTTGTATATATTTGGAAATAACTATATTCGTCATGTCAAATTTGTCATAAGAGTGACAGTTTGCTAAAGCTGCCATTGACTGTTTCCTTACTGTAGTTGAAAAAACATTGATTTGCTGATCATACCCTGCCTTTTTTTTCACAAATGTATATCAGTTGCTAATAGTACTAAAGCTAGCTAACTCCACCCAGTGATTGTTCACTGTTTATTTCTCATAGCTGTTAGCTAAAGAGCCAACATAGTTTTAAATCTGTTTGAATTGTATTGAATCTTTTTATTTGTAATTTTACTTATCTGATGTATTTAATTTTTATTTATTCATGTACAGTTAATAGCTTTGTTTGTCTTACCCTCAGAAATATACGTGGTTCTCTTTAAGCAAAGAGCTTAAATAACTGAAAGCATACATCATGCTGAGGGAAACCATGGAACTGATACATTCAAAGCTATGGGTGATCAGCACCTCTAAAATTCAGGAAACTTAAAGAAGTGTCAAAATGTGAATTGTGGTACCAAATATTAGGCAGCCAAGTTTAGAAAATAGTGATGACCTGTCACAAAGTTTGGATTAATCTTCTACCAAGTTCCGAAGCATTAGGTTCCAAAGATTTGCCTTGTCCATGGTCTATAACATTGACATAGCCATGCTATCTTACTTATTAGTGTCCAGATATAACAATTTCTCAAAGTGCATCTAGTGTTTTAGTGCTGCGTTAGTCACAAATTAACAGGTCAAAAGGCCAGAAGACAAAAAAGGGAGGTGGGGCACTAGATGCCTTGGACCTGCTCTATTAACCCACTCTGTTCACTATTAAAAAGAGAAGTTTAAATATTTTGGCCACCTACCAGAGTTCCTGGATATTCTCTCCAGAAAGTACATTCAGCCCAGTCACATTCAGTTTACATAAAAATATCTATATTGACACACTCTAGGAATTGGAACACTAAACAGAGTAATTGGTGTGCACCCCTACCCCCAATTTGGTTTAAAGTATGGTAGAATCCAGTGTACTAGATGCTGTACTAATACACCAGGGTTACAATATCTTCCTCAGAATCTACAATCTGAAAGGCAAAACCCTGAAGTTTGGGGGTATGTAGATACTAAGTGCAAGCGGAATAGCTGGAATGACAGATATGCAGGTATTAGTAATTCAATAGTGTCTTTTGTATGATATGATTTCAATATTCTTATTTACTTCAGTAGAAGTTACTCAGTGGTGAATTCCACTCTTCATAAGACTTTCAAGCCTGCTTCAATTTGAAAATGGGTTTTAAACAAATCTGAGATATAATAGCCACAAACTGAATCATATACTATGATCTAAAATTCTGCTCTATGAATCAATGGATCATCTCTATGCCTGTTAAATTAAGATGTTTTGCAGGTAAATGACCTGTGGTCAGGGCCGGTGCTTCCATTTAGGCGACCTAGGCTGTCGCCTAGGGCGCCAGGATTTGAGAGGGCTGCATTTTGCGGCCCTTGACGGCAATTCGGCGGCGGGGGGTTCTTCTGTGCTCTGGGTCGTCATTGTCAATTCGGCGGCGGGGGGTCCTTCTGCGCTCCGGGACCCGCCGCTGAAGTGCCCTGAAGACCAGGAGCGCGGAAGGACCACCACCTAAGGCGCCAAAAACCCTGGCACCGCTCCTGCCTGTGGTGATTGAGTATCTTACTCTGACATCTACTTCTTTTAAAGAAAAAGGCTTCTATTTACTACAGACATAATTAATTGTGTCGAGAATTGCACCTGTTTAGAAGACCTCTCCTTGATGACATCTACGAATGAGAGATTGAAACATTGAATTATGGACCATAAGACAACATTTAATTGTGCCCATATTTAACTTTGTTCCCAATATTAGAGGCTGGGTTAAAATCCAAGTAAGTTAGGGTTAAAGATGATACATTTTGATATCCCAACGTAGACTGTAGAGTATAATCCTGACTTCCTTTATCAATATAGTCTGTTTTTCACTGCAGATGAACAACTGCTCCCAAATGAGACTGAACTCTCATAACATTGTTCAGTTCAATGAACAGCCTATCATATACTTCATTATAAAGTTTCCTGTTATAAACTATAAATTTTTATTATCTTGGCTATCAGATCAAAAAGTGGCCTACAATGTTGCTTCCTAATGAGATTTTTATTTCAAAATTTAAATCATTGCCCTTTGCATTTAAAATTGAGCAATTGAATAAATGGGATTTCCACACTATTCTTCTTATAACTAATTATAGTACTTGGTCCTTTTTCCTTTAAACTTAATTAGCCATATAGAGTAAATTGAAGATTAAACCTGCTAGGGACTCAGCACATTCAACTCTTATTAAAGACCATGAGAGTTTAGGATGCCCACAACCCTGCATGCATTTGGTATATATTTACCAAGAACCACAGAATATCATGATTTTTAGCTGCTTATTTTTAAATTGCTATGGTATAGCTCTAGCTTATTTTAGAACCAGAACTGCAAAGCCCAAAGTCAATTATTTGAATGTTTTTGTTTTGAAATTGTGTGTGTGGGGGGGAGATTTTTCCCACTTTGACTGGTTTCTAACTTTTGCCAAGTGGACAGCACTGAACAGTCAGTGTGGAATGTTTTCCTACTTTCTTATCTGTGTGTGTGTGTGTGTGTGTGTGTGTGTGTGTGTGTGTGTGTGTGTGTGTGTGATTTTTTACTTTTGTCAGTTGGAATGCAGTCACACTGGATGTAAGTGGCACTTTCAGAGAGAAAAGTAATACTTTCATTTTTAAAAGTTATTTGAAAATGAAAAGTGTTCCCCACTACCACCAGCCCATACTTGGCTGCTTTCTAACTTCTTTCCACTTGGAAAGAATCCTATCTATCTAATCATCAATCATTTTAATTTTATGAGGAAAACTTTCAAAAGTTGTCAGAAAATTCCAGAGGATGTTAATACATGAAAATAGCCAATTATATTTTATTTTTGCTTGTGACTTTGGGCTTTTGTCTTAAATAATATGACCATACATTATTTTAAGCCCACTATCCTAAAATCATTTGACACACCCAGCAAAGGACTTGAATAAACTAAGTATTATCTGGCTGGAAGGCTAAAAGTTAGAAGGAAGAAGAATTTGCAATCATTAAAGAACATAAATATCAAAAAAATCTTGTCATTGAAGATCCAATGAATGAATTTAGATGGAACTGCATCAGAGAAGTTACTGACAGGAATGGAATAAAAGGAACTCTGCTACCTCCATGCCAACATTTCTGAAAATAAATGTTAACTGTTTAAAAAAAATGAGCACAGTCCAGCTGGAAAGGACCCATTGAGCTCTATTCTCACCTTCAATTGAAGGAACTCAACACTGGGATTCCATTGTGCACCTCAGTTTGGAGAAAGACTTTGCAAAGGAAGAAAACAAAAACAGGACTGAACTGTAAAATAAAAGGTCAGCACTGAGCTTTGAAAGAGAAACAAAATTGTAAAACTCATCAATATCTTAGAGAAAAAGGTGATTTGGTGCAGATGTTGGGGAGAGGTGGGTGGAGTTGCGTTGCCTATAACCTACAGTTTTCTGTATAGAATATATATAAGGATAAGAAATTTTTATGGGAGCAAGACCTATTTAGTAGCCTATTGGAGTACGTCTACACAGCAGTTAAACACTCATGGCTGGACTGGATCAGCTGATATACAGCTCAGGCTGCAAGGATATAAAGTTGCTGTGTAGATGTGAGATCTCTGGGACCCTGTGCAGGAGGAGGACCCCAGAGCGCGGGCTCCAACCTGAGCTTGAACATATATACTGAAATTTTTAGCCTTGTGAGCCCAAGTCAGCTGGCCAAAGCCAGCCACAGCTGTGCTCCTGGTCTCTTATTCCAGTGTAGACGTTCCCCTGGAGACTGCAATATTGATGCAGCAAATGGAGGAGAGAAAACATCCTTTATTGCATCAAGCAAAACCAAGGAGGCTGCTGATTAAGAAGATGGTGAGCAGGAAAAAAAATGTAAAGGAAGAACATGGTGAAAGGAAAACACAAGAAAGAGGAATACTAGAAAAGCTAATGAAGTATCATAAAGTGCATGAGCTAAAGCCAGTCCATTGGCTTCAATGGATTTTGAATTAAGCCCAAACTGAGAATCACTTTTATTTCTATTTAAGAGCATTAGGACTAGTACTTGGGTGAAAGGTTTCAGCTAAAACATTTTTCTGTGAAAAATGCAGATTTGGGAAAAATTAAATTTTTCACAAATTGTTCATGTTGTGGTGGGGTAGAAGGGTCTGAATAAGTCAGTTCTATCTAGTTATTTTGATTTTTTTTTTAATAATTTTTATTTAAAAAACAAAAAAATTTCATCCATCCCAAAATTATTTTTGTTTTATACTTTTCCAATTACTGGTGAATTAGAAATAAAAACGTCATTCAGGGAAAAACAAAACTCTTTGAGTCATTCCCTTTTTTTTTTCTTTTTTGGAATTGGTAAGGAACTGAAGAAAAAAAATAACCTCTCAATTTCATACAGTTCTAATTAAGGTCAAGGAACTTTCATCTGCTCAGATATGATCTTTAATCTTTTGTATGTCATCTTAGTGCTCCCTCTCATCAATTGTACATCAGAAAATAGATAGGAGGAAAAACAAGTATTATTTTGTTTAAGAAGAAATGTCAAATTGTGTTCATGCAGGGTACTGATCTGTGTGTGCACATATCATCTATGTACATCTAAAAAGGAGGGTCATGTTGCCTATGCTGAAGAGGCAGCATTTTCCTGAGCTACTGTGGAGAAGGCAGGAAAGGTGAGTGAAGTATGGTGAATACTGTAGCTTAAAGTTTACCAGTTACCACTGATGAATATGAAACAGAAAGCAACAGAAGATTGTGGGGGTGGGGGAAGAAATGGAAAACGAACATGTAAGGAAAAATTAACAGGATCATTCAAAAGATTCTAGAATTTTGTAGAGAATTTAGCTCTAGCAATATCCTTTAATGATAGATTCCACGAAGAAAAAAAATTACAAAAATGTAAATTTTTTCTGCACAAAATTCTGTTCCTAACAAAATACTATTTCTCAACCCCAGAAAAGCCTCTGAAAACTTTAAGAATTTTTAATGAGCTCTAGCTTTCATGTTATTTTTTTTATGTATGTATTTTATATTTACAAGATTAAAGCTTCACTTTGATATCTCTAGCGCTTTGGCAGTAGTGAAAAAGCATGTTTTAGAGCAGTCTTTGTGGATGTTCTCACTTATGCAAAAATTTGTGGTATTAGATATTAATTTTATATCTCTGTCTCTAGTACCTTTTCAGGACAGCCCTTTTATTTTCATGTATCAGATATCCTAGCAGCAACTGGTGATTGCAAACTTTTATTCTTTCCTTTAAGAAAAGAAATACTTTTACATTTTAAGGTGAATGAAGGTACACTGGCTACAGATAATTAATATAATAACTGCATTTGGTTATGCCTCATTAGATAATATATGAATCTCTAAAACTGTTTACTATTGCCATAAGCAGTGATTCATCTGATTCAATTTAGGAATAACGCATATTTACTGAACCTGGGAGCTAATCTTTCTATTGTCTTGTTTTTTCTTGTAGTAAAGGAAAACATTTTTTAAAAGAATAGCTCCCCAAGAGTAGCTCTCCATTGAGTTACTGGTTTGGGGTTCTTTTAAGACATAACCCCAATCCATCTCTTGTTTCCTAGAGTGGACATATGTAATTAGGGGACTGTAATAGAATTCATTATATAGAAATATGAGGGTGCTTCATAGTTCTCTTGTGATACTTACATGCTTCTTATAATGGAAAAGAGAAAATGACTTTGGTAAATGATGCTGCAACGTTTGTTACTTTTTCTTGTTTCATTATTAATCAAAAGAAACAAATCTGATATTACATATAAATCACCCACTTTTAGATCTGAGTACTTCCCTGAGATACATTTCCTTGGATTTCATTGAAACCAAGCAGAGCCACAATTTACACCGAATTTCTATCATAGGGCTTGCTTTAAAACAATGAGTTATTGTGGACTGACACCGTTGCTGGATCTCAATGTTGTTCTACACGGTGTGTTACTGTGCACCAGCAGGATATAAATTTTAGTGGACACCAATATGTTGCTCACTAACTAGTCACTTTAAGTTCCCTAATTCATTTGCACATAGTATTAAGTGAAACAGGACTATGTCAACGTGCACCAGGGAATTTATTGTGCATGCCAGCAGGGTCCACACACAGATTGTTAGTTTGCAACATGCTGGTGCACAATAAGATTTACACCCTACCAGGTGCGCAGTAGCACACCGTGTAGAACAACATTAAGATACACCAATGGTATCAGTCCACAATAACTCACTGTTTTAAATGTGGAGTAATTAAGTCAATGTAACTGAGATCAGAATCTGGCCCCACATTCCTGCATAATAAAATAACAGGCATTTAGGTACCAAGATACCTTTGGGGAGCTAGGCTTCATCAATGAGAGTGAGATACTGTGAGAATGTGGGCCTCTGGTACTAGTTCTGTGATTCCTGTAAGGCAAGGGTAACAATCTTATATTAGCTGCATCTCTAGTCAGTATCCTTTGCCGAGCTATTTATGGCTAGCCATAAATGTTATGTAGTTATTTTTCACATTACAAAGAACTGTAATCTTTATTCAGATTGTATCAACCTCAGGCAGCATTGTTACTGAATTGTTTAAAGAATGGTGTCTCTTGTATATTGAAGGGGCCCATATTGGAGAATGGGGAGCCTAGGGGTTGCTGCACTGATGTAGCACTTCAGGGTAGATGCTCACTGCAGTGATCAGTGCGGTTCTCCTGTTGGTGTAGTTAATCCACCTCCCCAAGAGGCAATACCTGGGTCAGTGGAAGAATTCTTCTGTCAACCTAGTGCTGTCTACACTGGGAGTTAGGCTGGCTTAACTTCGTTGCTTAGGGGTGTGGATTTTTCATATCCCTGAGATGTTGGTATCCTAATGTAAGTTCCCAGTATAGACCAGGCCTTAGGAAAGTACAATTTAAGTTTGAAAAGTTTCAATTCAGTCCAGCCAATAGATATTAAATATTTTTATTTAGGAATGTCAAAGTGTTGATGGTTTTCAGCTGAATGAAATAAGTGTTTAGACGCTTCCAAATGGAAAATTATCTTCTCTTTTTGTCCTAGTTCAGGATGAAAAGAAATGTCAAAAACAGATAAATTCTGGTTATTGTTTATTTCAAGCAGATTAGTTAGGGTTTGCCAAATTATTTTTAATTTACCATTAAAATGAACAGGCTTGAAAATAGGAACTGATCTTCTGGTTCATAGTATTGTTCAGAGCCATCACTCTAGCTGTTTTTGTCAACTATATTAAGCAGCTTTTATTGCCAAAACCAGTTTTTAAAGAAGGTGCTCCTATACAAGGCCTTGTTGGCAGATTAACTAAATTTCCATATATGCTACATCCATTTTGAGCACACATGCAATGGCAGTACAAGTTTCTCCAATCTACTTCACTGGAGCGTGTCAACTGTGACTTGCAGAAACAAGCTGTAGTCAAGAAAGTAATTCATTGTTTGTATATCTACAGTTCATGTTCTATAGTCATTACAACTTGGAGTTGGCTGAATTTTTGTCAGATTTTTCTTTAAAAATGTGAACTTTTTAAAAAATTATTTTTTTCACTTCTTCACCAGCTCTGCATCAGTTGACAAGGATATTAGACATTGCTGGCTGACACCAACTTCAAACTACAACCTTGAGATGAAAAATCATTAACTCCACTGAACTATCCAGTCCCCTGACAGCCACTTGCTTTAAATAAAGCTCATTTTCCTAAGTAAATAGAAAAACTATTGGAGTGACAAAAGTAATTCTCTAGAGAAGCTGCTATTGCTGACCATTGTTGGAAATGCACATTGCTTCTTGCTAATAGGGGAGGGCAACACCTGCTATAATGATACCCTAATTAAAAAGGAAAATAAAAAATATCAGAGGAATGTCTTTCTAATGAAGATGCTGAGAACTAGTTCTCTTCTCTTGTCTATTCTACTACTGGTATGATTAATGAAGACATTTTATTTAATCTAGAAAAAAACACAGGCTACAATAAAAATGTTATAGGAATACTTCCTATTATAGATGGTGCACATAGCAATGCCTACAGTTAGGGATGCCCCAAACTTTTCATTATAAGACCTTTTTTACAGTTTTTTATAATTGCAAAACTTTGAGCATTTAAGCTGAAAATTTCCATACCAGATGTCTCCCTCAGGTGTGTGTAGTGGTGGTGGTGGTTTAATTTTAGCCAAAATTGTGGTAATTTCTCAGAATGGGGATAGGGAAAACATATTTTTCCCCTGGTAAAAATTTCTTATAACTATTCTCTTGAAAATCTCTATGGCCTCCATGATATGAAACAAGAACTTGACATTTTGGTAGGGTGAGCACTCTAATGTCAAGGATGTGCTTTTGCTCCCCTTGTCAGGGTAAGTTATGAGGCTCCACAAAGTTGTTAACAAGTCTTTGCAGAGCACATGCTAAAAGCTGGCAGTTAAATTTTCCAAACACATTTTCTGTACTGAACATGCTTCAGGCTGGCGCTGCAGGGATTGAGCAGAATTTTCTTTGTGATTGTGCTTCCTAGCTGTTGGGGGCCAGTATGACGCCAGGAACTGAGGAGACTGTCTTTCCTATGCTTTCAATGCACCTGCTTTTGGCACCCAGGAAGTGAGCTAGAGGAGGAAGCTGTCTAGCTGTAATGTAGAAGGGTGGGAAATTGATCTTGTGGAGTGTAGGGGGTGATGAGACTGGGACAAAGGGCTGGGGGATGTGGTCTGGGACTGGAATGGGGAGTCAAGTGGGGAAACTGAGAAACCAGCAGGATTAGAGCAGAGTTTGGAACAAGGATCTTGGATGGGGAGGGACTGAGATGGGGGGGGAGATTTGGGGGAGGAGTGAGATTGGAATGTGGTGGCTGGGGGAGGGGTACTGGCTAGGTTGAGTAACCAGGCAGGCATCTGGGACTTGGATGAGGAGCTTAGTGGAGGTACAAAGTATACTGAGGCTCAGATGGAACTGTATGTTTTTTTTTGTTTTTGTTTTTTTTACTTTCTGTTCACCATCCTGAAGCACTGGGGTGGGGGTGGGGGTAGTTAAATACAATGATTGCGGGTTAGAAAGTGTCCGACTGAGGTCTCTGTAACCCTGTGGTCTGCATGTCCATTGGTCCTGGGCGTAGCAATGCATAGTCAAGGGACCCACCTCTGGAGGGAGGAGATATACTTCTGTGGCTTGTGTAGTTTGTGGCTTCCTTCATCTTCTCTAGGTAGGAGGTAAGAGAGAGAAGGGGAGCAGACTGGAACTCTGGCTTTCAGCCACGGTCCCTTGGCAGGCCTGAGAGTGTAGAGGCCTTCATACCCACCTTCAGGTTGATAGGCACAATGGCCCCAGTGGACTATCTTGAAGCACACTGGACTAACGTTGTCAGGTAGTTTGGGGTGGTTACCCCAATTAAACAAAAGTCCTAAATAAAATTGCAGCCTCTGCATTGCACTGTATTGTGGTGTCTGTATTTCATTGTCCTCAATAATGAGTTGATCTTGTATCTTGGCTTTGACAGCTCATTTGGCAAGCTATAAGGGCATGTGTTGGGACTAGCACATTAATACAAAAGCAGCAATGTAAATTATACTATAGGCACCCAAGTTTCATAACTTGCATTTGGGGAAAATAAGCTACTGCCACAGAGATGTTTAAAGAAACAATCTTGACTTTGTCAGAACTGCCTTTTTATAAGATATGAAAGACCTCCACTGTCAGTGTCTCCTTCCCAGTGACAAGGAGAAAGACAAGAGAGATACTGAGTGAACATAAGTCTGGGAAATCTGAAAATATTGCACACACAAATCCTAACACCGTATGACATTTCATTGATGTTAATTGCACAAAACTTTCCACCCTGCAAGTGCTCACACTTAAACCCTTCATATACGTGCATTTTTAATTTGGGGGAGCAAAGTGTTAAGTCTAGAGCATTGCACAGGCCAATTCAATATTTGACGTATCAGGCAACATGCCATATGCACTGTTTTTATATTCTGAAAATAGTGTGACAGGGAAAAATCAGTGACATTTAATCTTCATAAATAATGTAAGCATTCATTTTAGTCAGTTACATTGTTTTCAGCTGTCCAAATATTTTAGATACCACCTATCAAATTCTTAGATAGTGGTTCTATTGTTTCATTTTCAGACAGATTGCTGAAATGAGATTCAAGCCACAGAAGCTTTTGTGGGGAAAAATCTAGCGGGGCTATGGAAGTTGGGATTTGAAATGCTGTTGCTCTCTAGAGCGTTGTGCTCTTTAATTGAATGCTAACTAGTCCACAGTTATGGCCTTGCTATTGGACCTAAAAAGAAAGTTATTTGTCATTGCTGTAAAGACGGACAGAAGAGATAAATGAATTATAATGTTATCTGTTTGTTTGTGGACAGTGAATGATGGTTTTCGAAACAGGATACAGTATTGCTCAAGTTGTGGAAAAACTCCTGGGACTAGAGATGAGAAATAGAATGAGAACCTTGTGATGTTCCATTTAATACTGAATAGGGGGATTATTGAATGAGCATCCTTGCTTAGTTTTTTTTGGGGGGGAGGGATGTGGGAGACTGATTTTTAATGTCTCCTCTAATTGTTTTTAATAAACTTGTGTTTAGTTAGTGTGACTATATAAACTATGCAGTCTAGTCTACATTTTGGGCAGGACACTGACTTATTATAGCACTGCCAAGAGGACTGACTTGGGACAAAAGGGATGGAAAAGTATTCAGATGTTTTCCCCTGAAGAATGAGGAGTCCCCAGGAGACTTAACACAGGTATAATGAGCTTGATGCCCTGCACATTCTTACCCTAGCTGTAGTGGATGATCCTGAGCAGGGCAGAGAAATAGCTAAAGGATGATCTGGAGAGTGAGGGACTTGAAAGGCTCCACCAGCTAGGAATTACTCTTGGAGAAACATGCTAGCCAGTGTCACTTAGAACAGTCCTTTGGCTGCATCAGAGCAGGAGAAGTTTAGATCCACACTTCTTCATTCGATCCTAGTTGCAGATCCTGCACTGAATTCAGTTTTGGTCAAAAATTGGAATATAACTGTCCTCTACTACATCCCCCTATTCCAGTGCCCTATCTGAGTAGTTGTGGTGAGTCGTGTCAAATGCATTAAGGAGGAAAGGAAAGAACCAGCCTTCCAGAATCAGTGGAGCTAGCACTTAGAAAGATGACATTTATTGAAATGAACTATTGGGTGGGTTGTTATAAATAATGGCTATATTAATGGAAATCAGGACTGAATTTCATCATTTTTAAAAGAAGCTTGGCTTAAATTTGCAACAAATATTTGCACATGCTCATGAAACAGTGCACTTGAGTGAAGTTGGGTTTGAAATGTTGGCCCTAATAAACTTCCACAAGCCACATTTGCTACGACACCTAAAGAATAGTAGCAACAACAAACCAGTGCTCTGCATTAATTCCTTGAGCATCAATTTATTTTGAACTGAAAAGGTCATAAAATATATTGTACTATAACATACCCTAGCAACCTTTGAAATAATTAGTGTATTTGGCATATAGCCATAACGATATACAGTACTGTTTCCTTTGGCTTAGTGTTTTGTGTAATGGGTTGGTCACCTCCCTGGGATGTCATTGAGTCTCTCCTGCTCCACCAGCCTGGCTTCCCACTCCCTGTTTTGCTGAATTAGGCTCTCCGGCCTCTTGCAGCGCACGTGCACACACAGGTAGGGCCACACCCAGCTGCAGCCACAGATTGAAATCAGCTCCGTGTGAGAGGGCTCCCCTAGCACTCAAGTGCTGTCATGATATAATTCCCCACTCTGAACCTTAGCGTCCAAAAGATGCGGTACCATCATGAATTCCTCTAAGCTTAATTACCAGCTTAGAACCTCTAGTGCTGCCACAAACCAGGAATTCCAGTGCCTGGTACACTCTGGTCTCCCCAAGACCTTACCTGGGGAACCCCAAGACCCAGACCCTCTGGATCTTACCACAAGGAAAGTAAACCCTTTCCCCCACCGTTGCCTCTCCCAGGCTTCCTCATCCTGGGTTACCCTGGAAGATCACTGTGATTCAAACTCCTTGAATCTTAAACAGAGAGGAAAATGCACCTTCCCCCCTCCTTCTCTCTCCCCCTCCCAGACTCTCCCTGGGAGAGAAAGTAATCCTAACACAGAGAGAAAATTAACCTTTCTTTCTCTCCCCCTTTCCTCCTTTCTCCCTACCAATTCCCTGGTGAATCCAGACCCAGTCCCCTGGGGTCTCACCAGAACAAAAAAAAACAATCAGGTTCTTAAACAAGAAAAGCTTTTAATTAAAGAAAGAAAAAACAGTAAAAATTATCTTTGTAAATTTAAGATGGAATATGTTACAGGGTCTTTCAGCTATAGACACTGGGAATACCCTCCCAGCCTAAGTATACAAGTACAAATTAAAATCCTTTTAGCAAAATACAAATTTGAACTCCTTCCAGCCAAATACACATTTGCAAATAAAGAAAACAAACATAAGCCTAACTCGCTTTAATCTACCTAGTACTTACTATTCTGCACGTAGAAGAGACTGTATCAAAGAGATTGGAGAGAAACCTGATCTGGTTGTTAGCCAAATAGGCTCGTTTCCCCCTGGAGCTACTCAATTACCCCAAGGAGGCACGGAAGACAGGAAGACGGATACCAGACCTTTATTCTCGATCAGCTGAACGGGTGCCTCTTTCTCGGCTAATGCCAAAGGAAGAGGACACACCTTACAAGCTCAGTCAGCCTTCTTATACTTTGTAACAAACAACTTAGCATGCATACATTCCATTAACCTATACATTGTTTACATTCCTCTTTAGGGGTAATCAGGATGCATCTGCCTAGCGTCTATCCTGAGTGCGTGGGGAGGAAACAGCCTAGATGATAAGCGAATAGTTCAGATAGTTAACCCTTGCTCTAACACTAGGTTACAAACATCCTTTTCGTGCAGAGCTTCCATTTCTCAAGTTCCTTTTACAGACAAGTTGGTTCCGCTTAACATCTTTCTCCTATATATTTTGCCTACGTGCATTAAGTAGGGTTACATACATGCAAAGATTAGCTGGGAAGATAATGGGCGGATAAGCAGAAGTTGCCAAAAGCAAGGAATTGGCACTCCCTTTTGCTCCAACATGGTCATTCTCAGAACCCAGAGAGAACAACAACCAAAATCTAACAGCACGCACAAAAACTTCCCTCCTTCAAGATTTGAAAGTATCCTGTCCCGTGATTGGTCCTTGGGTCAGGTGACAGCCAGACTCATTGAACTTAACCCTTTACAGGCAAAAGAGACATGAAGTACTTCTGTTCTATTAACCCTTGACTATCTGTTTATGACAAGTGCACACCCCTTTTTGGAGATAAACCCCAAATAATACTGTCTTGCACTGCATAGAAAAATCTGCACAGCACAAGCTCATAAAAACCACCCTCTTCCTCAATGTGAAGAGAGATGTGAATGATGTCTCTTTCCCCCCACCCCCAATTAGAAACTGGGTTTAATAATAAACAAGATACAAGTGTATTAACTACAAAAGGGTTAAAGGGATAGCAAACAGAACAAAGCAGATTCTTAGTAAATAAACAAACTGCAGACTGAGTTTAACACACTAAATAGGTAAGATGCAAATTAACAAATTCTCACGCTGAGCGATAAACAGGTTGGCAGATTCTTATGGCACAAGCTACTTTGACTTTCCCAGTTCAGTCTTTGTTCCTTAGGTGTTTTCAGGTGTGGTGTTGTAGGGCGAGTGAGGTCTGCTCATATTGTCATTGTCCTTCTTTTGTATCTCCCCTCACACTTGCTGTAAAGCTTTTTTTTTTCCTGTGAGCTGGGTCAAACAGTTCCCATTGTGTAGAGCTATCTCTGAGAGGTTTCTATTGCACACAGTTCCTGGGGTGATCCTTATGCTTTTGTGCATTTCTTCAAGAACCCATTAACATTGTTTGGCCTCATCCAATGTAGTACCTTTGAAATAGAGATACATGGTCAATATTTCCAGTTTCAGATAAAAAAAAAAAAGCATGCATACAAATTGGATAAACAGTCAGTAAATTATAACCTTTCCAATGATATCTTACAAGACCCGTCTGGCATAAAGTATATCCTGTTATAGCATATTCATATCCCAGCCATATTTCCATAACGCATATGGGGTTTAATGTCACATTTTGGGGTTTTTTTTTCAGGCTCCAAAGCAGTTAAAATAAAAGCAAACATTTAATAAATAACACTGACAAGGTGACACTATCAATTAAAATAAAAAATATATATTTTAAACTCAAGAGGAGGGACATTTTTACTATTTCAGTACAGTACTTTCACATCACTCAGATCTTCATTTTATAAAAAGCCTTTACAATTAATCTCAAAAGTGGTGCTCCTAACAGTTTAAGACCTTATCTAAACCTACTCTAGTATCTTTATGAAAATCTTACCTTCTCTATTGTGCTAGTCTGGTCTTGCTACATATTCTAAGATACAAATATCCAAGCAGAACCTGAAGTTTTTTGTTCTTTACCTTTAATAATGGGACTCTTTCTTTGCTAATGTTCAGATGGCAAATTTTCACTTGCATCTGCATTCTAGATAAATTTTTTCTTTCTAATATGTTACATGTAGGGTAAAGTCACTCCAGTGTGGAGAACCTACATATCCACAGCCCACTTGTCCCACCAAAAAAAAAAAAAAGGGGGAAGAATCTGCTATGTTGTTTGAAGATGTACATTTGATCTGATTTTTCAGATATATTAATTATATCAATTTAATAATTTAAGAAACAGTGACTTCAGGTACTTGATTTATCTGCATTTTGAGGGTTATTAAGAGAACTCCTAGACACATCTTCATTTCATCTTCTTCTTCCTGATCTTACTATAAAATATCTTGATGTGCTGTTTGTCTGCATTTTTATCTAATCAACTAAACAAATATAAATAATTCAGCTGATCCAATGGCTTCAGGGCCCTTTTGGAGAGGTTTAATTACTTATGCAAATATGTTCCTAAAATAATGTGAATTTCATTATCACTCCATATTTTCGATGGCCATGAAAAATACAGAAATCTCATCTATTTGTGGAATGACATAAAATAGAGGAAAAACAGTAGCTTCAGTGCTTAAAAATGTGCATTAGCTTGGTTATGTTCTGTACCTTTTGTTTACTTACTAAGATGTATTGTGTAGGCAAATGTGTTTATATTCATGAAAATTCTCTGTCTTGGCTATTTCAGCTTATATATTCATATGTTACATCTCTTTTGGTGCTGCATCAGTTAGCTTTCTTATTTGTAGTTATGATATCCAAAGGTGATATGATTTTGACCCCTGCCTGAAAGAACAGGTATCTTCTTTCAAATTCCCACGTCTTTCAGTGAGTTTCTATAAAGTCATGCCTTACCATTACATAGAGTGGGTGGTCATATCAGAAATACTATATTGGTGTATTACATTGGTAAATGGTTTCAAGGGAAACTGAATGGGAGAGGGAGATGGTATCGCTATGTTTACTTTCTGAGGCAGGTATAATATCATATTTGTCTTCGTCTGTCTTGATTTTAGACCTTCACTCTGCAAAGACTTATGCATATGAATAACTTAGCCCAGGTGCAATCTCATGGAACTCAACTGAAATATTCACATGAGTAAAATTGAACACTTAAGATTTTTTTGCATGGTTAGGCCCTTAGTTCTGTGGGGAGGGATTGCATCATCTCTATTGTGTATTGCTAAAATCACGCTTAGTGCTTATGGAACAATTTATTTTTAATCCAGGCCGCATATATTCATTGTCAACTTTGAAACTGTAGCTGATGCCCTTGAGGTTGGTCACTTGGCTATAAAAGTACAGGCATATGTAGATTGACCATTTTTAGATTTAGTCAGGTGATTATAAGTCTGTAGCCTGTATTTTATTGAGCACTCAAGGCCCTGTACAGTACTCATAAAGAAATACTTATATTCATATAAAAAATCACAAAAAAAAATCTTCACACTCTCAATCTTATCCCACTCCCTTCCCTTCAAAACAAATATTTAATCCCACTTCCCCATTCATCTGGGAACATAAATGAACTTTTTAGCTTGTCTTGTCAGCCGCTAGGCTGTGACACACCAATATGGGACACTATTTCTATAGCTGACGATCATACATTGAGAGCGCATTGCCACCTCTCACTTAAACCAGGGGCCTGCTAGCTCCAGCACCTTAGCTGGAATAAGCTAAGAATAAGGCCTACAAAACTGGGTCCTCAGGGATAGCACTTGATAAGAGAGATGCAAGGAATTAAATTTTCAGTGCTGCCATAAAGTATGTTTAACCCCTTGTACGTTATTGTATCTCAGAGGAAAGAAGAGGTGCCGCATATTCACTGTGTCATCCAGTCTTGGTAACTCACCAAACAAATATACAGATCAAAAAACAGAATGATGCCATGTTAAACTAAGATAATATCTTGTGTAAAGACCAAATCCTCAAATGATCCATAGAGGCAACATAGCCTAGTGGATAGTGCACTGAACTACCATTCAGGAGATCTGGGCTCTATTCCAGGTTCTGTCAGTGGACTACTTGGTGACATTGGACAAGTTACTGGCTTGCTCTATGCCTCTGTTTCCCCAACTATAGAATTATACCAACTTCATCAGACCTACTGATGAAAATTATACCAACTTCATCAGACCTTTCATATAACAGTTGGGTTATTTTTATTAAAGTGTATGTAATTACTTTCCTTACCTTTTCAAGTAAAGGGTATGTTTTAAAAAAATTTGCTCTAGAACTTCTCTTTTGGGAAGTCAAGGGTTTTGTTTTTAATACACTAGCAAGAAAGCTGTGAGAAAACATCTAATTATGAGCAGTAGCCCAGACTATCATTATTTTTATTTTCCCTATACTCCATTCCCTTATGCTGGCTACCACCATAGCAACTTTCTTCCCGCCAGAAGGCCAGAAATTCCATTTCCTACTGTTGCTGCAATTGGTGCTTCTCTGTAAATTGGCTTCTATCTGGAGATTTAGAAGAGTGGTACAACTATAATCTCTTTCAAGGAATCAAATAGCTCACCTCTGACTACCTATAAAGTGAAAGCCCTCAGAGTATTTGACTCTGTATTTGTTAGGTAAGTAGACTTTTCACAGAGAAAATAGTCCACAAGATCAGAATATGAGGGCTCATCCAAGCCAGCTCTTTATATGCTGTTTTTGTAAAATGGCTGGGAAGCAGTTCTGATGGACAAAGAATGTCACTTCAGCATCTGCCAACTCGGGAATTATTCAAATGAATATGGAAGGGCTTTTATTGATTTTATTAACTTTTGTTTTTGGAAGGCTTAATTTTAAGTCTTCTAATTCTACCAAACCTTAAGTAGGGTTTCTCAGATTTAATTGCTGATCGTATTTTAAATTACATGGGCAAATTTCATGTATGCAGGTACAATGTAAAATTTCCCATTGTGGCTTTTTATCAGTAAGCTTCAGAGAAATCAGTGGTTCATCAGATAATGAATGTTAATTTTCTTGTCCGTCTTTGATGTTGAGATCAGAAATGATCATAATGATTCCATCAACTTAGTCAAAAGGTATATATTGTTGTTTTGTGATGTGGCCAATTCACTACTGAAAGTTCTGTTTGTTTAATTCCAAAGGGTAGACACGGACTTCATGCACCAAATAAAGGTTAGTTAAGCTAAACAGCATTATTGGGGATTTTTAGGTCATGTCGGGGAAGTAATAGGAAACCAAGAATATATCTTTTGCTATAATTGTGCATGCACATCTATCTAATTTTATCTTATAAATAAAGGTGAAAAGCTTTATTTAATGAGCCTTCAAAGCACAGAAAGGAAGATGTATTTGAAACAAAAAAAAAGGTTTCATATGGCATGCTACTGTTTAAAAGAGGTGGTGGCGGGGGGGGGGGGGGGATCCAATCTCAAGACAATTTTCTGAAACCAGAAGGAAAACAATGCAATTGTCGAGAGAGCAATCAGACACTTTTTTTTTATAGAACATGTCTTGATTTTTAATAGAGATAGCTTTATCTCTCAAGACACAATTTGATATTCAATATAATATATTTCGAGACAACAAAGAACTTTCAAATGGCTTTGTTAGGATTTCAAAGTCAGGTAATTTAAATGTAAAAAACTGTTTTAGAGGGGAAAATCCTTCAGTATTGCAGAATGTAAGATCTATTTTCTTGCTGTCATATACAACTATGTATAATATTAAACGTGTATGGATTAGGTATGTGCGTATATCAGTACTTTCCAGTACTAAGTTCCCTTTTGGTCTACCAGTAATCACAGAGCGATTCCATGAGTTATGATATTCCTTTTTGAAGATAAAATATTGATAAGATATATAAGAGAGAATGTGTTGTCCACAGAAACGAATTCGTTAGTAGTTAAGCTAAACAGCATTATTGGGGATTTTTAGGTCATGTCGGGGAAGTAATAGGAAACCAAGAATATATCTTTTGCTATAATTGTGCATGCACATCTATCTAATTTTATCTTATAAAACAATAGTGAATGGCATTGCTGGGAAAGAATATCCAATTTATAGCAGCTAGAATTTCGTTGTACTCCGTAACCTTGAGAGCAAAATGAATGTTAACCATTTAAATTTCCTCAATCATTAATATAGCTGCTGATTCCTTATCTTGTTAGTATACTACAAAACACATTGTTTTGTCTATTGTGTCCTAGTTTATTTTAGATTTCCATGTGCTGTGATTTTAAACAGTAAATTATCTAAAAATAAAACTAGTTGTTTACTGCTTTGAGATGTATCTTAATCAGCCAACTGAATGGAAATATATCTTGTCATGTTATACAGCTGACATACCTTAATGCTCTATCATGTTGCATTTTTGAAAGTGTCACATTGGGGAAAAATTTCATAGTGTTTTCAGAGCAATCTAATCCTACTTTCTGACAGCCCTTAAATATGGTCCATTATACTTCTGATAGAAGCAGAGAATAAGATTCTGGTTTTTATATTATTCAGTTTTTGCATATGTGACCAGAAACAGGTCTATTTACTTTTTGTTTTGCTGTCTACCAAAAATATACATTTCTCTTACAGGAAAAAAGGGGGCGAAGGCATCACAAAAGATCTACTGTTTAATAGCTCTATCCCTCCCCATCCCTGAAATATTCAGATGTTCTTAGCATGGCTAACTACATGGCTCTATAGAGCTATAAAGATACTATGTGCAGTAGTTGATTGACTAAGGTATAAATGAGCTGTCATTTAAATATCAAGGATTCATAATTTCATTATAGATGTTTGAAATCTCAGAGGCTTTATTACTGTTGGCATCCTAGTAAATTATAAATGAGTCTTATTCAGTGTTTTAGCATAAATAAGAGAACTGAATATGGAAGCATAACACCCAACATTTCAGTAAGCATATTACAAGTTTTTTAGGTCATCACCTTACTGAAGGACTGGGTGGTTTTTTGTTCGTTTGTTTTTGTTTTAATGTCATGACTGTGTAGAGAGGTAGTGGATGCATCAATAAAGAAGCCGCAGTGGCTGGAGTCATCATGCCTTTGTAAGGAATTACAGACGAAAGCCTGGTTCTAGCAAAGGCAATGGTAAAATCCCATTCACTGCAGTGAGGATAGGATTTCACGCAGTCTGAGGAGCAGCTCTTGTTACTGCTTTGGTAAGGGGCAACCAGTTCCACTCTTGCCCTACCTAGACCTGCCCCATTTGATACGTCTTGCATTGCTAGCCGTGCAAGTCTGCCCTCTCATAGGCTACAGTCAGATTATAGCTGCCCCTACTATTAGGATTCACAGAAGAGCTTGCAGATGGGCTCACAATGCTCGCACCCTTCTTTCGTGCACCTGCATAGAATCAGCTATAATTTGCCCCTGAAAGTAGCTATGCTTGAAACAATAAAGAATATTAAGCTAGCCTGATGACAATTTACCTACTACCTTTATATTGTAGAAACACAGAAGACAGCTGAAGTTACCAAAGTCCAACATCTATGGGCCATTACTCCCTTGGTGCTAAGACTCTGGTTTTGTGCAGCATGACAAACCTGATCCAAATACACAATCTAGACTCACTGCTCCAGATGAAGGTTTGTGCCTATGTCACCAAGTTTCACGCCAATGTACCCTGGGGGAAATTCCTTCTTAAACCCAAACTTTTTGAAATTAGTTAAACTCCATGCATATGACACAGAGTTACCTTAGCTTCTAAAATTATTTGTACCCCAAAATTAGATATTCTCAGAAAATGGAATTTTCATCCCAGGGGAAATTCCAATACTTTGAAATTGATAAGATCCTTTTGATATTTTCAAATTTAAATTATTTCAGAATTTCCATTCCACAAAATAGTTCAAGATTTGGTTTTCAACCTGAATTGGAACAAAAAACTATTTTCTTAAAGTCAAAACATTCTAATATAAAATATGTATGCGACATACATTTTAGTTTTGTTAAAGCGTATACAAAAAATAAGTAAAAGTTGAAACAAACTATTCAAGTCAGAATGAAACAAAATTATAGAGACAAAACAAAGTCAGACCAAAACATTCCACTTCTATTTCAAATTGTTCAGAAATTCTCCTGCCAAATTTTGTTGAAATTGATATGTTTCCATGATTGTATGCAGTGTTGTAGCCATGTCGGTCCCAGGATATTAGAGAGACAATGTGGCTGAGGTTATATCTTTATTGGATCAAATTCTGTTGGTGAGAGAGGCAAATTTGAGCTACAAAGAGCTCTTCTTTAGGTCTGGGAAAGGTATTGACAGAGTCCCAGGTGTGAAGTGTAGCTCAAACTTGATACTCACCAATAGAAGCTGGTCCAGTAAAAGATCTTACCTCACTCACTTTGTCTGTTTCCATGAAACATTTAGATTTTAACAAAACAGCATTTTCAGATGACATTGTTTTGTTGAAAATTTTTTGATCCACTGTACCCAAGATACCACTGATATCCAGAAAATTTGTCACTTTTCCCCCTGAAAAACTGAATCAGCCACCATCTCTAGGAGCAGAGAACTCAGGGGAGGAATCAGCTTTGTGAATTTCACTTAAACTTTAATTTTTAAACAAAATCTTCCAGGAGGGTCCATTATTGAAGGTTAAATAAAATAGATGCTTACGCAAGTCTGTCATTCCTACTAGTTCAAGTATTTCTGAATGCAATGAAATCTTCCTCCTTCCTCCTACCCTTGACACATTCTGTTCTCCAACATCCTTTTATATCAACTGCAGCACAAATTTTTCCTTTCTTGAAGTTCTGCCTCCAGGAAGCAAGACTTCAGAAAATAGCAGTTGACCTTATGGTATCACCCCTATGGATATAAAATGGAAAGGATATTTTGACAGCTTGCAGCATGAATACTCTGTCATATAACCTAAGTTGTTCCCTTGGAACTTGGGATCATTTCACATGCAATAGCACTAATATCTAAAATGCCTTGGCATCTGTCTTAAAATATATGAATTGTGATTTAAGATCTATGATAAAATTTTGCACATTCAGGAAATTTGAAGCACCAGTTCTGTCCTGGCCAGAGAGCAGAACAAATATAGAAGGCATGAGTGAGCAGTTTGACAACTTGAAAGGCGTATAACAGGGATGCATTATGTTGTTGATTCAGTATACCTGTTTAGTCTTCATATTAAAATGTTAATACAAATTGCTGTGATAACAAATTTTATACCTAAGTAAAATATCTGCTGCTGTTCTGTGTCTGAGGAATCACTCTAAGATTTAGCAATGTGAGAGGCTGAAGCTGTTAACTTCCAAAAGCATGAAATAAAAAGATAGAAGATTGCAGATGAAAGCAGTTCAGAGGAAGGCATGGAAACTCCTTAAATACAGATGTTTAAGAGCTCACCAAATAGAATAGATATTTATTTTCCTGAGATCTCAAACTCAGCCTGTGCTGTCATCTTGGATTTGTACTCCCTCTAAGGAACATCTCTGAAAGCAATCTTTCCTGTAAGGACCCAGGACTATGCTGATTGACAGGGCCATCCTTAGGCATAGGCAACATAGGCAGCTGCGTAGGGCACCTGAAAATTTGGAGCACCACTGGGTCTTAGTATCCACCCTCTTCTTTTCCTATCCCTGTTCTGACCCTTCCTGCAGGCTCCCACAGATGGCTGCTCTAGCCTGGTGAGTCTTCCTTGGGAGGGAATCTAGTAGTTAAAAGTGAAAAAACCTCCAGCCTGCCAGACCTATTAGCACAACATTGAAACTGTTAAAGAGACATTCAAGGGGTAATAAAGCCATTTAACAGGCATTTGCCAACCCCAAGGTATATACTGACAGGTTTCAGAGTGGTAGTCCTGTTAGGCCATGGCTACACTAGAGAGTTGCAGCGCTGTTGAGGGGGTTACAGCACTGCAACTTAGGATGTGGCCATACTTGCAAAGCACGGCCAGCGCTGCAACTCCCTGGTTGCAGCGCTGGCTGTACACCCGGTCGAGCCTCGGGTGTAGCGATTCCAGCGCTGGTGATCCAGCGCTGGTCAGCAAGTCTGGACCCCACCAGCGCTTTTATTGACCTCCGGGGTATAAGGAGGTATCCCAGAATTCCTGTCCACAACAAACCGGAAAAAAGGGGGAGCTCAGAGTTCAGCCAAACTGCTTATTTAAAAAACAAACACAGCTCCTGTTTGCTGAGCGAGCAGAGGCAGGCAGGGGAATTACTTTGGAATGTTCACAGCTGTTTGCTTGAAGAGAGAAACAGCAGGCTCACACGGCAGAGCGGGGAGGGGGAAGTCCATGTTGAGCAGATGCTTATCTGGTCTGACGGCTATTTAGGAGTGCATAATTTGCATTTAGTGAATGAGAGAGGGGTAGCGGAAGGGATCAGAACTTTTAAAATGATTGAAGGTAGGCACTGTGTGTCTTCCAGTCCTTAGAACTTGCAAGGCAGGGAGCTGAGAACAGTTTCAGCTCCAAAAATCCACTCTCTCTGTCTCTCCCATGCTCCCTGTCACATTCCACCCCACCCCCCTCTTTTGAAAAGTACGTTGCAGCCACTTGAATGCTGGGATAGCTGCCCACAATGCACCACTCCCAACAGCGCTGCAAATGCTGCAAATGTGGCCACACTGCAGCGCTGGTAGCTGTCAGTGTGGCCACACTGCAACGCTGGCCCTACACAGCTGTATGAACACAGCTGTAACTACCAGCACTGCAGAACTGTAAGTGTAGCCATGGCCTTAGTCTGTATCAGCAAAAACAAGGATGAGTCCTTGTGGCACCTCAGAGACTAACAAATTATTTGGGCATAAGCTTTTGTGGGCTAGAACCCATTTCATCAGATGTCCACAAAAGCTTATCCCCAAATAAATTTTTATACTGTCAGTTTCTGACTTTACTGACAAAAACAGTTGTGCATTAATGTAATATTTACACAGAACATGTCAGTCTACAGGACCTTAGTTTAAAATTTGCTTTAAAATATTTCATTTGTGACCTGGTGAAGATTATAAAATCACATTTCTAAAAAATGCTTGCATAGAGTTTTAGATGCACAACCATCTTTAACCTTAAATGCATGGATCTTCAGACATACAGCTTTTTAAATAAATCCTTCAAAAGACCTCTCTTATCTAAAATACACATTTTAATTACAATAGTTAAAAAAAAAGTGCTTCCAAGTCTTCCTGTCCTTTCTGTCCATCCCTTCACCGCCTCTCCCCCCACTCCCCACTGAAGAGAGCCCTTAAAGGGACAACAGTCCTTCTCTTCCAGTTAGCTGGACAAAGAGTTTCCCTTTCTTTACTTCTGACTATCTGATGAACTAGTTTTAAAAGAACCCTCCAGCAAAATCAATATCTTAATAAGACATAAAATCCTTGTTATACCTAAAATCTTTGGAAACATATTTTTTTAAAGTTGGTGAAATTTCATAACCATGTCTCTTGTTATGGAGATCACACAAAGTAAATTACTGTTCCCTTTTTCTAAACCTCTAAACACTAAACCTCTCTGATTAATTTAAAATAATGTCTTTGTTTCAGTGAGTTAATATGTAGTAATCTGGAATGCTGGCTTAAGGTTTGAGTACATTTTAAAATATAAATTCAGCTTAGAAATACTGATTAAGAAAATGTAAAACAGAGAAGAGTTGCATCATGTATTCCATTATATGTAATGTTGTATTCAGCAGGACAGCTGACTCACTCTTACTATGAAATTTTTGCAAATAAATCTCTGACAAACTTCAGGGCATATCAAAAAACCCTGTGACTGACATTTTTTATTCCCAAATTTTAGTGCTTTTAATTAAGTATTTTCTTCATGTCCATTCTGCATGAGGGAGAGAGTATGGGTGTCTCTGTGAGGAACTATGACTCTCCGCCACCACGAGGCAGGCCAGGCATCTCATTATCCTTTGCTATCTTGTCCCTTCTCCCCTCCCCCACCAGGCTGTGAGCTTGGGCTGGAATAGGGGCACCAGTTTAATAATACTGCGTAGGGCCCCATAAATCCTAAGGACGGCCCTGCTGATTGACACTTCAAAGTTAAATCCCAGAAGAATGGTGTTCCAATCAATGCTTATACCAGCTTTGAATTTTTGATCATTAACTCATGAGTACCAAACTTTCATGCTTATGCAAACATTTTACCAGCTTTTCTCAGGTGTTAGGGGGAAATGTTCATGGAATTGTCAAACTGTAAGTGAAAGTGAGAATATTCACAGCAAGTGGATTTTGAATTGCTAAACTTGAGTACTCATGCCAAAAACCTCATTCTAAGACTTGCGTTCCATCTGGAAGAGAAGGGTAACATATCACCCTTTGGTATGCAGTGTTATTGTAGCTGTATTGGTCCCAGGATATTAGAGATACAAGGATGAGGAGGTAATATCTTTTATGGGATCAACTTCTGCTGGTGAGAGACACAAGCTTTTGAGAAGAACTCTGAAAGCTGGAAAGCTTGTCTCTCTCACCAACAGAAGCTGGTTCCATAAAAGATATTATGCCCCCTCCTTGTCTCACTCATATTACCTATAGGACAGATTCATATGAAGCTACTTTGTTTACTTCTAACACTGCAAAATAGCTGAAATCCCATTTTAACTTAATGTGGGTGAATCTAGTCCAATGTCTCCAGTCAAGAATAACCAGGATAGCATGAATTTCACAACTAACACTTTCAATGAACTGTGCATGCATAATACAGACCCTAGAGGTATTTGCCAAAAGTATTTGGTGAATGATTTCACATAGGATATAAATTCAAGAAAAATACAAGTTCTTCACCAAAAAGAGGTGAAATATATCAAAGTATTCATTCAGTAATAGGGAATACCTTCCACTGAATTTTACTATCCTAGACAAGCCATTTCCCATGTTGCACTGGAGTTTTAATCCTCACACCAAATTCATATTGATTAATTTTAGTCATATGGTTCTTCTTCTTGAATGACAGGAAATGACCCTTCCCTTTCTCTAAGAAACTATAAGACCTCAGATGCAATACAATGATCTCTTCCAAGTATATGTGGGATTTTTTTTTAACAGTTTGAATTAGATGCTAAGTAATTGAGAGACAGAAACTTACCAAAAAGATCAGATTCTTGGTCAGACTGAGGCAGCTTTGTATTGCTTTGGTGTCCGAATACACCTCAGCTAGCCAATTATGGCCAGATTTTCAAGTGTTCAGCACACAGCAGCGTCCATTAAGAACAAAGGAAGTTGCAGGGTGTCTTGAAAATCTGGATATTAATTGCCCATGTATTGGGTTGTCATAGAGACCTTATAGCAGGTACTATACCTCTCCCTTTTGATCCCTGGTAAAGAGCATGTCTGGGGCAAAAAAGGCAGTGCTACAAAATTTATGTGCCTTTTGCAATTCCTGGCTGCTGGGAGAGGACCACTAGCAGCCAGCAAAGTTTAAAACAACCTTCAGCTGTTCTAATCTGAGGCAAAGGACAGGCCTATTACTAAGCCATATGAGAACTGGGATGGGAGGGCTCAGACAAGACTGTTCATAAAGATCACTGAGTGTTCCTCATCCACAACTCAGGACCTGGCCCATTATGTTTAACGAGAATGCAGAATAGAGCATGGGCAGATGTATTTTACACGTCATCACCGCAACTCTACAGTGTCTAAAAATGATTAAAAATCATGCCACTGCTTAGGAATAATTAGCATGTTCATGAGGCTGTAGTTCAGAGAGCTTTGTCCTGGAATTCTTAAATTTCCAAAAGCAAAGTTAACACAATGTTTTCAGTTTCTCCTTTTAAATGTATAGTTTATTCATTATTTATTATTTAGCTCTTGCATTTTCTGACTCTAATGATGTAGTATTTTCTTTTGTATTAGGTTTTATGGTAATTTCACGTGTGTGTCTGTGTGTGTATAATATATATAGTTGAAAGTAGAACCTGTTTAAATGAATAACTAAATAAAATTCAGACAGCACACTTAAGTTCTTTTAGTGATCTCTTCTATCCCACTGCTAATGTTGCAATATCTCTTTTGCGCAATCTGTATATAAACAAATGAGATCTACTGCTTTCTCAGTTAATTCCGTGCTATACTACTGGTGTGCCACCAAGTGGCATATCATGCATTTCATCCATTGAGTTGTGTGCATCTTTGGTACCTGAGCTTTCCCATCATTCCATACTTATGTTGTTTTAAAATGCCATGGTAAGGTATTGCTATGCTTTGGGAAGCTGGTTCTTTATATATTTAGGTCCTTTAATGAGGGAAATTGGTTACTATTATTCCTGAGTGTCACAGGCTGGCTGGTCCTATAAGACAAGCTGGGTTCAGTCTTACCAGTGACCTAGCAACCCTGTGAAAATTAGTAAACACAGCTGAATGTGGCAGGGTGACTTAATTATAATGAATGACCACAGATGCAGGGAATCAGGAAGGACTGCTTTAAAGGAGCTGGGACCACAGTTTGTGAGAGAGGGACCCCAGAGCTGGCTGGCTTGCTCTTGACTGAGGGTCTTAAAGAAGACTCGCTGGGAGCAGATAAACTCCTGTGGGGGAGCACTGAGGTAGATGCTACATAGATCAGGGGAATCCCTAGGAAAGCTACCATAGCACCTGGGACAGAGATAGAGCTGGGGAATCCTGCTAGGGAGGTACCATAAGAGAAGATCTGTAGGGGCCAGGAAAAGAGGCTAAGTAGTAGAGAGGCAAAAGATAGAAGAATGGTTAGTTTGGGTATTTGTTTTGGACTTTCAGTTTTCAGTTGGACATTTGTTAAACTGGAAGGCATCTGAATTTTCATATGACTTGGCCAGAGAGTCCAATCACAGAAGACACACACAGAGACAGACTACCAAAGGGCTGAGGAAGTTGTCAAAAGGGGCACAAGATTCCTGCAATACTGCCTCCAGGCAGGAGGGTGCATCATTACACTTAATTTTTCTCAAGCTCTGCATACCTGACCACTCCTCTCTCCTTCCCCTCAAGAGATGGGCACCCTCAAAAAAACCAAGACTCACTTCTATTCTTTCTCTTCCAGAGCAGTGTTCAACTCTTGTCATCTCATCATCTTCTCTTCTTACAGAAAACCAAAAAGTATATAGAGAGCTCTTGGTTCTGCTGCAAGAAATTACAGTATTGTGTGCGGATATATGAATAGCTTCATGAAATATAAACTTTACATTTTTTACTAAGTAAACCAAACATATTCCTCCTGGGGAACTCTTCTGGTCATCTTTCTCTGCTAGAAAACAGAGATTTCTTACTAAAATAAAGATTTATACTAAAAAGGAATCTGTAAAGAAAAGTAGAAAAGGACAGAGTGAAGTAACAGCTTGTGTTACTTACCTGCTGCACCTCTGATAACTGATACAAGATGAGGTAGCTTCATTCTAAGTATGCAGCTGGCAGCTATTTTCTATTGCGTGTTTGGAATTTTGAAAAACAATGAATTTAAAACAACCAAGCTAGCACAGCATGTACTGTTCTCCTTGGTGAAGGATTTCATGTCTATTTGAAGTTTCAAAAATCAGCTGTTTTGGTGTTATTTCCCCACAAAAAAAAATGAGGGGAACTTTCATTTTTTCCCTCATGGATCTTACACACACTTTCAAGAGAGAATTTTTCAGACATGGAAAATTTCAACCCAAAATGTGTGTAGAGGCACATTTAAAAAAATCATGCTTGAGAAAGATCACCAGTTTCAACACTAAAAGAACAGGAATACTCGTGGCACCTTAGAGACTAACAAATGTATTTCAGCCACAAGTACTCCTGTTCATTTTGCAGATACAGATTAAAACGGCTGCTACTCTGAAACCAGTTTCAGCGCTATTCTCAATACTTTAAAATTAGGGATCTCAAGCAATTAAAAAAATTCATGATTAACTGCGTGATTAAAAAATTGCATTTAATCACATGATTAATTACACTGTTAAACAATAATAGAATAGCATTTATCTAAATATTTTTGATGTTTTCTACATTTTTAAATATATTGATTTCAATTAAAATGCACAGTAAAAAGTGTACAGTGCTCATATTTTTTTATTACAATTATTTTCAATGCCAAAAAAAGAAAAAAAAATATTTTTGAATTCACCTAACACAAGTTTGGTAGTGTAATCTTGTTATCATGAAAGTTCTACTTAAAAGTGTGTGTGTGTGTGTGTGTGTGTTTAAAAAACAAACAAAAACCTGCACTCAATAACAAAACAATGTAAAACTTCAGAGCCTACAAGTCCACACAGTCCTACATCTTGTTCAGCCAATCACTAATTCAAACAAGTTTGTTTATATTTGCAGGAGCTAATGCTGCTTGCTTTTTGTTTACAAGGTTACCTGAAGTGAGAACAGGTGTTCTCATGGCACTGCTGTAGCCAGGGTCTGAAAATATTTATGTGCCAGATGTGCTTAAGATTCATATTTCCCTTCATGCTTCAACCACCATTCCAGGGGACACACATCCATGCTAATGACTGGTTCTGCTCGATAACAGTCCAAAGCAGTGAGGACTGACGCATGTTGATTTTCATTATCTGAGTCAGATGCCACCAGCAGAAGGTTTATTTTCTTTTTTGGTGGTTTGGGTTCTGTTGTTTCTGCCTCAGAATGTTGCTCTTTTTAAGACTTCTGAAAGCATGCTCCACATCTTGTCCTTTTCAGATTTTTGGAAGCCACTTCAGATTCTTAAACCTTGGGCCAAGTGCTGTAGCTATCTTTAGAAATCATACGTTGTACTTTCTTTATGTTTTGTCAAATTTGCAGTGAAAGTCTTCTTCAGATGAACAACTTGTGCTGGGTCACCATCCAAAACTGCTATAACATGAACTATATGGCAAAGTGAAGGTAAAACAGAGCAGGGGACATAAAAGTCTCCCCCCAAGGAGTTCAGTCACAAATTTAATTATTGCATCACTAGCATGGAAGCCTGTTCTCTGGAATGGTGGCCGAAGCATGAAGGGGCATATGAATGTTTAGCCTGTCTGGCACATAAATACCTTGCAATGCTAGCTACAAAAGTGCCAGGCAAATGCCTGTTCTCACTTTCTGGTGATAGTGCTGTTTTCTTCTTATTTACATTATCTCTGGTAAATGTAAACAAACTTATTTGTCTTAGTGATTGGCTGAACAAGATGTAGGATTGAATGGACTGGTAGGCGCTGAAGGGTTTACACTGTTTTGTTATTGAGTGCAGTTATGTAATAAAAAAAATTACATTTGTAAACTGCACTTTCAGGACAGATTGCACTACAGTACTTGAATGAGGTGAATTGAAAAATATGGTTTCTTTTGTTTTTACAATGCAAATATTTGTAATCAAAATATACACTTGATTTCAATTATAACACAGAATATATAACAAAAAAAGATCCAAAATGTTAAATAGACTACCACTGAAATATTTTAAACAGTGCAATTAAAACTGATGGTGATTAATTTTTTTTATTGTGATTTTTTTTGAGTTAATCACGTGAGTTAACTGATCAACAGCCTTACTTAAAATGGCTAAATACATCTAAATCCTATATCAGTAGAACTAAGATAATACTTAAGTGCATTCATTGTATGCTTTGGGATGATCTCTTTATTTGGAGACGAGGAGTTGGAAGTAATATATATATATATTTTTTACTATATTAGTAAAAACATTATACTATATTAGTATTACTATTTACTGTGGAATGAAATAGGAGAAACAGTGGAATCAGTTAATAACCTTTTTGATGTTAGTATATTTTGTTATGTAACCAGCAAATACTTTGAAGGCAGGATAAATACCTTTATATTTGTCTTATTTTCCAAGGACATATCATTCTATCTTGACTATTTCTCATACATTCACCTTAATCTAATACTATGGCAACCCAAAAACTATGCATCATGGAATAAATAAAATAATGCATAGGGCAAAAATCTATTCTTCAGTCAATATAGTAACAGATAATTTATTCAAACCTTTCAGTAAATCGACAGGTGAAAAATTCCTAACAAATATATCTCTATTTTCTGGTGTTCCAGTACTTTGTTGTTTGAGATCCAGACCATACTTGTATGTATAGGAACTAGAATTATTCTTTAATAATTAAGAACTTTCTCAAGTTAAAAAAGGTAATATCAGTCAAGGTTCTGCACTTTTCAAACTCCATTTTCACAGCATGACCAATATTGATTAGAAATAATGTTTTTTGTTTTTTTTACCCTAGCCTTTTTAGAAGGATAGTGACCTTTAGAGCCTGATTATCTTGGAATCTATGCTGATTTTGTGTCCACGAGTAGATATAAAATGTCAGATAGTTCCAAACTTATAAAGCTAAGGAAAATAACCTCACTGTAAATGTTGAAAAGGACAACAACCAGTTTTAACTTCTTTAAGCATCCCGGCATGTCACAAGAAAAGATGCTGAGTACCCTTTCTCAAAAAGCTATAAAACACTGGAAATCGCTTCCTGTTCCCAATGCTCTTTGAAAAAATGTGGTCCTCATGAACAGCTGTTCTTTCACAAATGCATGGTTTAAATCAGGGCACAGGCCTGAAGTCCCTGCCTAGTAATAGTACCCAGAATGGCCTTTGTGAAACACTGTATGTCTCCCTAATTCTTTGGGAAGTCTCCTCCTATTGTAGTTTTTCTTGGATTTATCTAATATGTACATCCTAAATGCCACAGAGGGAAACTGCACCTTTTGTTTCAAATTCTTCTTCCCTTTCCTGCCTCTGACTTCAGTAGCCATCTCATGTTCCCAGGGATTTCATTCAAGAAGCAGAATTGGGCCCCCAACAGATGTAAACTTCTGACAAGTAATTAGCATGAGAACATAGGCAGTTATTACATTAGTGTGTCTACTGGCGGATTGGGGGGAGAGGGGTAGGTCTGATAGCCCTATTGAATAACAGGGCCACTATATTCAATGATAATTAAATAAGTGGAGCTGAGAGGGTAAACAGGTATTTGCACTTTCTTGCACAGGCTACATAATAATGTGACACACTTATTTCCTTTATACTACACTGACAATTTAAAACAGAAGTATATGAGTTGGCAGAGATACCAAGAAGAAGACAAATGAGTTTAGGGCAAACATGAGAAGACGCTTATTTAAATTAAGCCAAAAACAGAGATGATTAGAAATGTAGGCCTCAGGTCTACCTTTACCTGTGCTCCCTAAGTAGACCTGTTGGAATTTTTTTGACAAACTGGACTCCACCCAGAGTGGGGACTGGGTTTCCCATATTCCATATGAGTGTCCAGACCACTGGGCTATTGACGGGGTACCTTGCTCATTTTTTTTTGCAAAAACACTGCAAAATTTAAAAGATCTCTGTTTCAGCTCAGTGCACAGTGAGAGAAATATTGACATCTTAAGTTTCATGAGATGGTAAAACCATTTCCATCAAGGTTTATCCCCAAAGGATTACTCCAGTGACAGTGAATTGCCAGGATAACATCTCCTTCCTGTTGGAACAACCTCTGAGAATCATTGTTTCTCTTTATGACTGGAGATTCCCTCTAATGGGAAAATCCTACATGCATGTGAGAGGCTTGCATTACAGCTGCTTTGCCTAGGCAGACTGGTGCAAAGCTGACATTCCTGAACCAAGGATCTTCAAGGGAGTTAATCTTGAATTTCACCATTGTAACTGAAAGAAGAGTCAGTCCCATAGTGTGCAATAATACTAAATAATAAATAATACTTAAAAACTACCATTGTGCAGCTGTTATTTTGGGAAGGGAACCCATTTTGTTAATGTATGAATTATGCTAATTTTAAATTTCGTAAGATACACTTAGTTCTTGCTGGATATCATCATTTTATAAATGTAAAAACACTTGGGGACCAGCTGGATGTTGGGCTGATCAAAACTACTTTATCTCTTACTTTCCAGAAAAGTTAACAGTGCTACTGTGTTGGGAGAATGATGCTCTGTGGGATACTTCTTTTTATTGAACAGAAAAAAGTAGCCAGTAGTTTGAGTGTAGAAGAGAGGTGTGTATAATAGAGAAGTGGAAGTCTGAAGATGGGTAAGCCTAGATAAGACAACACTATGTGAGATCTGTATAAGGGTTTTATCACTTCGTGGACTGTGTGTGCCCAATCATTTTACATAGAATGCCTATTAAGTAATTAAGTGGTCTTTACATTCTTGCTTCCACTGACTCCAGTTTGCTACTTCCATTGTCCAAACACTTAGGGAATGTCTACACTATGAAATTAGGTCGAATTTATAGAAGTCGGTTTTTCAGAAATCGTTTTCATACAGTCAATTGTGTGTTCCCACAAAAAATGCTCGAAGTGCATTAAGTAGGTGGACTGCGTCCACAGTACCGAGGCTAGCGTCGACTTCCAGAGCATTGCACTGTGGGTAGCTATCCCACAGTTCCTGCAGTCTCCACCATCCATTGGAATTCTGGGATGAGATCCCAATACCTGATGGGGCAAAAACAGCATTGCAGGTGATTCAGGGTACATGTCATCAGGCCCCTCCTCCCTCCCTCCCTCCCTCCATGAAAGCAATGGCAGACAATCGTTTCATGCCTTTATTCCTGGGTTACCTGTTCACATGCCATACCATGGCAAGCATGGAGCCCGCACAGCTGACCGTCACCATAAGTCTCCTGGGTGCTGGCAGACATGGGACTGTATTGCTACATAGCAGCAGCTCATTGCCTTTTGACAGCAGATGGTGAGTTACAACTGGTAGCCATTGTTGTCGTACTCCTTTAAGTCTTTTAGTCGACCTCGGTGAGGTCAGTCAGGGGCACCTGGGCAGACATAGGAGTGACTCAGCCAGGTCATTCCCATCTTCTGCCGAGCACCCAGGAGATGATGATGGCTAGCAGTCAAACTGCACCATCTCTTGCCAGCCTAAAGATGTAAAAGTTAGATGGAGTGGATCAAAACAAGAAATAGACCCGATTTGTTTTGTATACTTTGCTTCCTCCCTCCCTTTGTGAAATCAACAGCCTGCTAAACCCGGGGGTTTGAGTTCAGTCCTTGAGGAGGGCCATTCTGAGTGACAATTGTTTGTTTCTCTTTGAAGCAAAGCCACCCCTTTTGTGGATTTTAATTCCCTGTAAGCCATGTTGTCAGTCACCCCTCCCTCCATTAGAGCAGACAATCATTTCGCGCCTTTTTTCAGCCCAGATGCATAGCACTGGGATCATGGAGCCCGCTCAGATCACCGCAGCAATTATGAGCACTGTAAACACCACGCGCGTTATCCTGGAGTACATGCAGAACCAGAATCTGCCAAAGCAAAACCAGGCGAGGAGGCAATGGCAGCATAGTGACAAGAGTGATGAGGACATAGACATGGACACAGACTTCTCACAAAGTATGGGCCCCGGCAATGTGCACATCATGGTGTTAATAGGGCAGGTTCATGCTATGGAACGCTGGTTCTGGGCCTGGGAAACAAGCACAGACTGGTGGAACCACATAGTGTTGCAGGTCTGGAACAATTCCCAGTGGCTGCGAAAGTTCCCATGCATAAGGGAACTTTCATGGAACTTTATGACTCGCTTTTCTCTGCCCTGAAGTGCCAGAATACCAAGATGAGAGCAGCCTTCCCAGTGAAGAAGTGAGTGGCTGTAGCCCTGTGAAAGCTTGCAATGCCAGACAGTTACCGGTCAGTCGGGCATAAATTTGGAGTGGGCAAATCTACTCTGGGGGCTGCTGTGATCCAAGTAGCCAACAAAATCAAAGAGCGCCTGATATTAAGGGTAGTGACTCTGGAAAATGTGAAGGTCATAGTGGATGGCTTTGCTGAAATGGGATTCCCTAACTGTGATGGGGCAATAGACGGAACCCATATCCCTATCTTGGCACCAGAGCACCAAGCCACTGAGTACATAAACCGAAAGGGGTACTTTTCAATGCTGCTGCAAGCACTGGTGGATCACAAGGGACATTTCACCAACATCTATGTAGGATGGCTGGGAAAGGTACATGATGCCTGTGTCTTCAGGAACTCTGGTGTGTTTCAAAAGCTGCAGAACGGGATTTTCTTCCCAGACCAGAAGATAACCACTGGGGATGTTGAAATGCCTATTGTTATCCTTGGGGACCCAGCCTATCCCTTAATGCCATGGCTCATGAAGCCATACACAGGCAGCCTGGACAGTAGTCAGGAGCTGTTCGACTATAGGCTGAGCAAGTGCAGAATGGTGGTAGAATGTGCATTTGGACATTTAAAAGCACGTTGGCGCAGTTTACTGACTCGGATAGACCTCAGTGAAATCAATATTATCATTGTTCTTACTGCTTGCTGTGCACTCCACAATATCTGTGAGAGTAAGGGGGAGATGTTTATGGCAGGGTAGGAGGCTGAGGCAAATCACCTGGCCGCTGATTACGCACAGCCAGACACCAGGGTGGTTAGAGTACCGGAGGGTGTGGTGCGCATCAGAGAAGCTTTGAAAACCAGTTTCATTTCTGGCCAGCCTGTTTCTCCTTGATTGAACCCTCTCCCACCCACCCCCCTTGGTTCACTCTACTTCCCTGTAAGCTATCCACCCTCCCATCGTCCCTTCAATCACTGCTTGCAGAGGCAATAAAGTCATTGTTGCTTCACATTCATGCATTCTTTATTAATTCATCACACAAATAGGGGGATAACTGCCAAGGTAGCCCGGGAGGATTGGGGAAGGAGGGAAGGAAAACGCCACACTGCACTTTAAAACTTAAAAACTTTATTGAAGGTCAGCTTTCTGTTGCTTGGGCAATCCTCTGGGGTGGAATGGCTGGGTGACCAGAGGGGCCCCCCCCCCACCGTGTTCTTGGGCGTCTGGGTGAGGAGGCTATGGAACTTGAGGAGGAAGGCTGTTGGTTACACAGAGGCTGTAGTGGCAGTCTGTGCTCCTGCTGCCTTTCCTGCAGCTCAACCATACGTCGGACTATGAGTTTGATCTTCCAGCAGCCTGAGCATCGACTCTTGCCTTCTGTCAGCAAGCTGACACCACCTAGCATCTTCAGCCCACCATCTCTCCTCGCATTAATATTGTGCTTTCCTGCACTCTGACATTGTCTGCCTCCACGCATTCTGCTGTGCTCTGTCAGTGTTGGAGGACAGCAGGAGCTCAGAGAACATTTCATCCCGAGTGTGGTTTTTTTTCACCTTCTAATCTTCTCTAGCCTCTGTGAAGGAGAAACATTTACAGCTGGTGGAGGAAAAGGGAGAGTGGTAGTTAAAAAGACACATTTTAGAGAACAATGGGTACACTCGTTCACATTAAACCTTGCTGTTCACATTACACAGCACATGTGCTTTCATTACAAGGTCTCATTTTGCCTTCTGTATTGAGGGCCTGCCGGTTTGGTGTGAGATCACTCATGCTTCGCCCCTCCCTCCACTGCATGTCTAACAGCGGAGAACATTTCTGTTCAGCCACAGCCAAACAGGAATGTCCCCTTAATAAAAGCACCCTATTTCAACCAGGTGACCATGAACAATATCGCTCTCCTGAGGATAACACAGCAGGATAAAGAGCGGATGTTGTTTGAATGTCAGCAAACACCAGGACCATATGCTGCCATGCTTTGTTATGCAGTGATTCCAGACTACGTGCTACTGGCCTGGCGTGGTAAAGTGTCTTACCATGGTAGATGGAATAAGGCTGCCTTCCCCAGAAACCTTTTGCAAAGGCTTTGGGAGTACATCCAGGAGAGCTTTATGGATATGTCCCTGGAGAATTTCAGCTCCATCCCCATACACATTAACAGACTTTTCTAGTAGCCAGGGCAAATTAATCATTAAACATACTTGCTTTTAAACTATGTGTAATATTTACAAAGGTACACTCACCAGAGGTCCCTTCTCCAGGGTCTGGGAGCACACCTAGGGTGGGTTTGGGGGTTACTGGCTCCAGGTCCAGTGTGAGAATCATATCTTGGCTGTTGGGGAAAGCGGTTTCTCTGCTTCCTTGCTGTGAGCTGTCTTCAATCTCTTCATCATCATCATCATCTTCCTTGTCCCCAAAACCCGCTTTCATGTTGCGTTATTCTCCATTGACGGAGTCAAAGCACAGAATTGGAGTAGTAGTGGCTGCATCCCCTAGCATGGCATGCAGCTCATCATAGAAGTGGCATGTTCGGGGCTCTGATCTGGAGCAGCCGTTTGCCTCTCTGTTTTTTTGGTAGGCTTGCCTTAGCTCCTTAATTTTCACGCAGCACTGCTTTGCGTCCCTGTTATGGCCTCTGTCCTTCATGCCCTTTTGAGACTTTTTCTAATGTTTAGGGATTTCGTTTCCTGGAACAGAGTTCAGCTAGCACAGATTCATCTCCCATAGGGCAATCAGATCCCATACCTCCCGTTCGGTCCATGCTGGAGCTCTTTTACAATCCTGACACTCCATCATGGTCCCCTCTGCTGATGAGATCTGCACTCACCTGCACCTTGCCACGCTGGCCAAACAGGAAATGAGATTCAAAAGTTCGAGGGCCTTTTCTTGTCTACCTGGCCAGTGCATCTGAGTTGAGAGTGCTGTCCAGAGAGGTCACAATGGAGCACTCCGGGATACCTCCCGGAAGCCAATACCGTCAAATTGCATTCACACTACCCCAAATTCAACCCAGAAACGCCAATTTCAGAGCTAATCCCCTCATCAGAGGTGGAGTAAAGAAATTGATTTAAAGAGCCTTTTAGGTCAGAAAAAAAGGGCTTTGTCATGTGGATGGGTCCAGACTTAAATCGAGGTAACGCTGCTAAATTTGACCTAAAATCATAATGTAGACCAGGCCTTAGGCAACTGGTGGTCAGTGAGGTTCATGGCAAGTGATGGTGAAGATTATTTAATGAGCAAGCCCTGTAACTTGGCTTTTGAATTCTCTGAACTCTTTATTTTGAAAATGAGAAGGACAGGGTTTACCTGCCAGCCAGCTGGTCTCCCCGTCTAACCCTCCACCCCGCCACACCCAAAACCAACCACCCACTACCTCTCACAGTTCTAAAACATTGTGACCTTCCCATGGCTTGAATGTCATTCCCAGCTAATTTCTTACCATTATAAATAATTCATTAGGCATTATAATTCACACTCCAAACAGCAGCAGATTGTAAGCCATAGACACAGCCACGCATCTTCTCTCTGGTTAGTTGTATTATTTAAGTTGTTTCAGTAGTTCACAGTTCAGTAAGTTATTAGAAGCATATTAATTTTTCCCTAGCCATTAGGCAAGATTAGTGTAAAAGATGGGTGGCATAATGCTAACTGGTGGAGGATCTGACACGTACTGCGGATAATAAATTAAAATGAAACAATTCTATACAAGTTTGTAGTCTCAGGTGCAATTTATTAATTCTCCAATTAAGAATTACGTTATGCTCTAGTATGGGGGGAGTACTGGGCAGTGAACAGATAATCTGTCATAAAGATACTTAATGAGGGAAAAAGTTGGGATGTTTACTCATGTCTGTGTGGAATCAGATTGGTTATTTGATATGTGCTGAGCAATAAAGTTCAGTATATCACAAAGTTAAGCAGACCATGAAGTTTATCTCTCAGTTATTCCATTTATCTTGAAGCAAGCTACAGATCCTTCATTTAAGGACAAAACATGCTCAGAGAGAGAAATCCAGTTAAGAGGATATCTTTCATGCATTCTACCTCAGTCTTACATTAGGAAAACTGTCTCTGGTTCAACACAGTACTGGCATTGTTTAGTTTCAGGTAATTTCATCTCATCAAGAGCATGCTTGAAAAGTGACTGTGTAAAACGTGGCATTGTGGGATTGCTATTGATTTTTTTGTTTGTTTTTTTTGTTTTACTGATTTATGTATCAGATTTGTTCAGCTTGCCCCTAAAATCATGTTTTGTTTTGTTTTTTTCAAACTTGAACTTATCCTGGGCTCTAATACTCAAACTGGCCAGTTTTGTATTACTCAAACGTGAACAATTGAGTTCTTTCCATCTTGATTATCAACACCGCTAATCAAGGTACTGCAGGCTGAATACAGCGCAGAAGTAACACTTGTTTAATGGCACTGCTGGTCTAAGCATTAGACTTAAGTGGATTTGGATAAGTTTCATTGTGGGAAAGACCTGACGTCAGTGGGTTTGCATGGATGTAGCTGAGGCATAATTTTTATTCTGTCTCCCTTATTTATGAAGATCATGCCCTAGATGGAAAACCTCACAGTTTCACTTTGATCTCTGACAGCCAAGTTAAGCGGCTGCAGGGGAGGGATCTTTTTGCTTCACTGAGAAAATGTGATAAAGAAATCAGTGGGACACATGATCCTGGAATTTCACAGTGCCACTCTTACACAGTCACTCTTCTTGGGCAGAACCCATGGTTTCATTGACTAACTCAAGGGCCTAATTTTCAGAGGTATGGAGAACCCCCAACTCCATTTAATGGGAGTTGCAGGTGGGCAGCAATTCTGAAAAACAAGGCTGTGTACATTTCCTGTGCTGATTATATTAAAATGTTACTACAAAAAGGAATACAATACATTATAATGTTATACAAAACAATCCTTGCATGAGGTAGAATCTCAAAACTGAAAGTTGCCTGAGAAATGTCTTTTGGCATTATGGGTTAACATGTACAATTCATTGTAACAGGACAACTTCCACCTTTAAGATCCAGGAGGGATTGGGACAGCCAGGCCTGTCCAATTAGCCCTACCCTGATATATCCATGCTCGATGTGGAACTTAAAAGGAGTTCATGCAGAAGCAGCTGTAGGTGAGTGCTGCAGGGAATAATGAGACAGTTTGAACTAATGCAGCTCTGGGAAGAAGAGATTTTTTTGCAGCGGGCGATGGTGCTCCTGATTCATGAAGAGGGACTGGACATCACCCAACTTTGAGAAAGGGGGTTGGGGACTCATGACTCAAGGAGAAAGACGTGTGTAGGGGCTAAATAAACTGGACCCCAGAAGAGGACTGGTTACAATTACTACTGGACTGCGATATGGCGTTCATAGGGGAAACTGAGGCTGGGTTCCACAGTTCCACCCTAGGCCAAGAGGGATGTGCATACATCTTTAATTTTCATTTCAATAGAAACTTTTCAGTGTACCATCTGAGATTATATTATGCATATCATAGCATACAACTAGATGTTGATAAACTGTACGCAACAACTGTGTGAATTTTAGAGCCCATTCCTTGTGCTTTTGTTAAAGTAATGTCAGTCTTTCTATTATCAGCCAAGTTCTCAAAAACTGATAACATTATGAGAGAGGGAGTTACCCCATGAGACATAATGTTTAAGGGATCACCTTACTCCACCAGACACAAGAAGTCCCATTAATTTTTAATTTGGATGCTAGTAAAGTAAAGTCCTACAGAGCATGAGAAAAGACCTTTGCAAGTACATAATTACATTGCATTACACTAAGTTGCTACTTAGAAACATGTGACTTGCACACTATGAAGGCATCTTGTCCATTAGCAGTCAGTATATTTTTAAATGTCAAATATATGCCCATACACATTTCCCAAATGGAACGTCTACTTTTAACACTCACTTATTTCATTCTGGATCCTATTACTGGCAATGGGATTCACTGAAGAGATAACTATTATCTAATCATGCCTTTGTTGTTTATGCAGTTTGGAGTTAATTATATAGTAATTAGGTTTATTTCTTGTAGACTTGTTTGTGCAAGTGTCCTCTAACAATTAAAGGATATGTATTTAGTATCTTCTACCCTACTGAGTCTAAATGAAATGTGCTTGTATTAAAGAAGACCCCCTTCCTTTTAAATAAATAAACATATATTTCTCTGTGACTTTCACTCCATACCTTAAAATTATGTGGCATCATTATAGATGCAATCAGTGGTTGGTCTGGATTGATTGTCATTATTCTTTACTGACAATGGTTAGCTTCTGCAGATGTTAAATACACACAGGTAACTCACCAGTCTGCTTCCTTTTTAATTTCCTACATGTGTTTTGCAGCAAAAGTGTGTCCTGAAGTCAATGAGAGTCTTTCCATTGACAATATTGTAAACAGTGGGTTCTAGAACAGACCTTTGTCACTGAAGAGATTCACAGTATTTAATAATTTCAAACATAACATGCCTTATAGCCCTTTCTTTCCTGCAGATTGAACACATTAATTCATACTCCGGCCAGTAGGGGCCACTACTGCAACTACTGCACTAGTGTGAGGGGGTAAAATAGGACCCAACTGCGACTGTCCTCTCTGGTAGACCCAAGTACTCAATTGGGAACTATGTCCTGTCCGTACACAGGAGGTGAACGTGAAGAAGTTGTTGATATTCCATTTCTAACTAAATCACGAGCCATTGGTGGATACTAAAAAGTCATTTTGCCTGTGGTTACTGCAAAGTACTATCTGAGATTCTGAAATTTATTCCTATACCTAGTACACACAAATTGTTGACCTTTTAATAGTGAACACTGCACTATAAATGCATCCAATATGTGTAACCGTAGCCCCTATCCATAAGTTACAATTGTTAAGTATCAATGTGAAAATGATACTTTCCTCTTTATATGAGGAGACCAAAAAGTAAGCTAATGTGAAGGTCTGTTTCTCCTCTTATGAGCATTCCTTGAGTCTCCTTGATACAGTAATTACAGATATGATGGCAATGCTTGATTCTACAGTGCTGAACTTCAATTCAGTTGAACAGCTGGGTCAGTGGAAATAAATGACTTTCTTTGTCTAGGTTTGCCGTGTCTCCTTTAATAGTGTCATTTCATATCCTTAGTTCAAGAACACAATTTTGCTGTGCTGAAGTAAATTAAAGAATAAATATACTACAAAGAAATCATTTGCTTGTAGGCTTTTCCCCTCCCCCTTCTACTATCCAGTAACAGATTCTTTTTCTACAACTTCTATAAAGTAAAAGCTTCTCACAGGTTGAAACAAACACTTTTGACTACTTTGACTTTGAGAGACACTGCTAAAATATATTTGTGACGTTCTAGTATTACCATTATTACTTGTAGAAAGCCTAAATTCTTTATTAACTTAAGCTGGCAACACATTGTGTAAATATGACTTGCCAGATGGGAATAAAAGGACATTATTATATAGTTTTAAGAGTACAGCACTTTATATAGACATGCAGTTATAATCTTCAGGAGAGGCAAAAATGTGTTACTGAAATCTGAATTCTATTCCAAACATCCTGTTGCCAGTGGCTAATAAAGTTCTGATCTTGTGATCATTACACATACAATTTCCCTTAAATTCAAAGTGAACTGCAGTGATCATTGTTACAAAAGCAGCATTTGCCATTATAGTTTCCCATAAGGTGTTTTATTTCTAATATGGTTTTATAGTTTCAGTTTGTATTCTTCTCGCACTGACATTTTAAATGTCGTACAGTGAGTTTCCTCAGGGAAAGTAAATCAGCTTTCCTCCTGGAGTGCAAACCTGCTAATAATAATAATAAAAAAGTGCTGTTTGAGAGCAAAAGTATTGTACAGTTGTTATGGCAACTGGAATCTAAAAGGAAGTGTACAGTTTTGAGGGGCATCTGCTTGATTCCCAAACAAATGCTTCACCCCCTGCTGGCCTCAAAGGAATAGTTTTAAATCACTCTTGCAAGATGCAAAAAGTGACTTCCAGCTGAGAAAGCACAGCTCCCACTGGTTCAATCAAAGGGAGGCTCCCTTTATCTCACCTGAAAGAGTTGCTGCCTATGAGCCACAAGAGTCCCAGCTTATGCCTTAGTTCTGTTAATGGGTAGGGAGTATAGATGGCGAATCCATCTGGGGCATGACTGCATGATTATAATGTCTGGCCTCTAGTTAGCAGACAGAACTGTGTAACTTTTTATCTGTCTAGACATACCCTGAAGGTTAGTTCCAATACAGTTATGAAGTGTTGTAAGCACGAAGTAAAAGGCAATGTACAGGACAGAAAGCAAAGGGGAGTCTATCCTGCATTTATGCCAGTGCTGTTGTGGGGCCAGCACAAGTTGCTCCTGCTTACTAGCAGATGCAAGGCCTATAGTGGATGCCATTAAAATGTCAGGCATTGCCAGAGGTTACAACAGAGATAGTTGAGATTACTGGAGTTGTCTCCTATTTTAAAAATAGGAAATATCAGTGTTGTCAAAGCTGTCAAATATTAAATTTGTAATGATCTTTACTGTGAGTGGGTTAATGCATTTTTGAACGGCAACGCTATGTGGCAAAAGTTTTTGGTGTCTTTCTTACACAATTGAAAAAATGAGGGATATTCATGTAGGAGCCAATTATGAAACTGTTACGGAGGAGGGGAGAAAGGAGTGAGGCTGGGGGAAGAAATGTTATTAATCAAAAGGAAAAAGTCTATCTACTATCAGGCAATAGCTGGGAACTAGGGAACACATCTGATTCTTTGTGAAAGGGCAATGATGTTCATACATGCAAGCCGGTACATTACAATGCAGGGTTCACCAGTCTAGCACTGACTGAAACAAATGATAGAGTAACCTTGACAATATCAGTGCTAACAAAGACCTGGATTCAGGGAAGGATTCCCATTCAGGACAGCACATATGCATGGTATTGATTTAGGCATGTACTTAGGTTTAAGCGCATGTTTCCTGCATCAGATCTAGAAACTCAACAATCAAACTCTCACCGTATTTCAATGCATAGATTGTGGAGAAGTCATGTTTTGCATAAGTGGGAAGTACATTTTAGTAATAAACAATAGTAATAACTAAGATTCAACTTCAATTAACATAGTAACGTTTAAAATGTATTGCGAGATCTTAAAATGGTACTTCTCCGTTGGTTGATACGTGATGTGCCCGTTTTATAATTGCCTGAGATTTTATTCTTCGTTCTCTTAGCAACATAAACTTACGATTAGCACACAATAGTAAAATATCATTCTTCTTTTGTATCAATAAAAGAAGTGAACTAGAGGAAATCAGCATGTATGAATAAGCCCAGTACAAAAGTACCTTTTGATATGACTTTCTCATGCTGTTTTCCTTATGAGATTTTCTTTTTAAAAAATAATGCCTTCCTGTTTGTCAGATACGTTTTCAAAGATGGGCTTCATATGGATATTTATACACACAATATGCATCTTTAAAAATCATTAAATTATATCTAGTTTAGAAATATTGCCAACCTTCTGCACCTGTATTGACTAAAGCCAGGTTTTATATAAAGAGCAATTATATGTTCACAGATGCATCTTAACATAGAAGTTCATTTCATTTACTCGACCCTGGAGCCTTGTCCAAACAAGCTCACTTGAGCTTTACCCAGATGGTGGCCATTTGCTTGAGCCTCATTCATTACTATTCCCCCCAAATTAGGGCAGTCAGCCAGCTGGCAGAGAATCACAGCTTTTGCTATAGAGATTACACGTTTTCATTGCTGCATTGGTAAACAGAAGATCCAGCTATAAACATACTAACCTCTGCATCATTTTCTTGCTTAACTGACTGTGTACAAGCTTACTTCTATAATCTTTCAGGTTCATTTATGCTTGAAAATTATAAATGAATTAATAGATATAGTAATGGATGGATTACAGGAAGAGTGGAAAAGTAGGTGAACTGAATTAGCAGAATACTAGTGCTGCAGTCCAGAAGACCGAAATGAGCTAGTCTAGGATATAAAATACAGTATCCCAGGCCTGGACATAATAGAAGAGGAACGTGATACTTCAGATGGGGGAGGGGAGACACATTTCAAGTTTTGATTTAATAAAGTATGTCTTATTTCATCTTATCTTCAGCAGATCAATTTCCATCAACTGTAGACAGACCCATTCTCCTGGAACTAAGTTTTACTATTGTAGCATCTGCTAATAAAGGGACAGATAAAGTAATCACACCACAGAGAAGAATATATCTGGAAGTTGGTGTTTCCTGCATGAAACTGGCCTTCAGCTCAGCCAAAATGTTCTCATATAGACATTTTCTTTCTAATGTGAAATTTAATTTCTACTATATAGTTTATTGCACATTCTGTGGAAGAATATGGTAGTGCCTTACCTTATAGAATCATATAAAACATTTATAAATAGCAAATAAATGACCAGGTTCATTAAACATTAACAGGGTAATAATGCATTATTCTTTTAGATTATTAGTATTACATAATTAATTATTGTCAGGGTATGTTTTGGCAGTGGTGATTATTTATTTGCATTAGAGTAGTACCAAAAGGCCCACCTTGTTGAATTAGCAGACACATTAGCAGATAGTCCATTCCTCAAAGTGCATAAAATCAAAAGGGAGAGAGTATTTATGCATTAAGCATATATAACCTATATTGGCCTTTTGACCAGGCACTTAGGAATTTCACATGTAAGAATTTCAAGGGTGGCTAGGTAGATAATATATTGCTTTACTATATACAACATTTTTTAGTGATGCATATATCACTACAGAGCAATGAAAGGAATACCTGTTTGTTTCTGTTCCCACAGCCAACTTCTTATGCATTTATATAAATATATAAAGAGACTCATGGAATAATACAGTAGAACCTCAGAGTTACAGACACCTTGGGAATGGAGGTTGTTCATAATTCTGAAATGTTCGTAACTCTAACAAAACAACTGAACATTGACTCAATACAGCTTTGAAACTTTACTACGCAGAAGAAAAATGCTGCTTTTAGCCCTCTTAATTTAAATGAAACAAGCACAGAAACAGTTTCCTTACCTTGTAAAAACAATTGAAACTTTCCCTTATTTTCAGTAGTTTACATTTAACACAGTACTGTACTATATATATTTTTTGCCTCTGTTGTTGCCTGATTGCGTACTTCCAAATGAGGGTTGTCGTTGACTGGTTAGTTTGTAACTCTGGTGTTTGTAACTGTGCATTTCTAGTGTAACTATAATCCATTATTATAGGGTAATATATACTGATACTACTGAAGGAAGAATTTCCTCTATCACTGACATTGAAAGTATAAGTAGCCATCATAAATGGACAGTGATGGGGACCAAACTTTCAGTAAAATTTCTAGTAGCAGTGGTCAACATTTGCCTTTTTTCCAGAGCTGGCCAGAGATTGACTATTCTGTTTCAGTGCAACTTTCAAGGTTTTGACATTTTTGTTTTTGTTCTCCATCGGAAAAAAATCAAAACCTTTAGAATGTTTGCACAAAAAGGCATTGTGTCAAATCTCCATTTTGGGATTGAAAAAATCAGATTTTCAATGTCTCTCTCTTCCTCTTTCCAGTAGAGCAACCTGGATCTGAGAAACCTTCCTATCAAAGGTTTCATCAAAATCAATACATTTTCATGACATTTCAGCTTTGACAAAAGAGCAGTTTTCAATGAAGAAACTTTGTTTAAAGATATGACTTTCTTATATTGCACAGTAACTGCTAAAAAAATTAATGTGTTGCTTTGAGAGCACAAAGGAGAGAATGAGTTAAGAGGACAATCATTTTGCCACTGAGTGTTTAGATGCACTCTTTGGAAATTGACCCATCTCACTTGGTATTCAGTGTGAGCAAACCGTCTAGGACTGGCCATCAGCAGGAAACTGACAAAGGGAAAATGGAAACTCTATAAACTGGGCATGAAAGACTTTAAAATTTGCATGATATGATCATTGTAGGTGTGTGGAAAAGAAACTGTGGATGCATTTGTCATGAAAAAAGCTTGAAAAAATCTCTTCAGACTACAGACTAATGAAATCTGAATTGACTGAAGATATGCTGTTCTCAAGCACAATATATCACGGAAATGGCTATTCATCTTACATATTTATAGGAGAATATTTGCAATATTTTTGGCATTTTAGAATTAAAGAATAAACAAGAGATTTTTTTAATGTATTAGTTAATTCAGTACCCTTTTGATTTAACTCCCATCTCCTGTGGATTGGCTTCTTGCTCATCTCTGCAATATTATAATTCAGTGTGTATTCTGAGATTTAAGAGGATTTTTTAAAAGATTTATAATCTTTATATTAAAACAAACTGAAGTATAGCAAATCCTGTTGAGTTTTTTTTTTAGTTAATTTTTTCAGGGCTTTGTGTAATGCAGTTTTTATTGAATCTGGGCCCTAATTAGGTAGTGTATTTTGAAGTTTCAGTAGCTAGGTGACAGATTTTGGTTATTAGTAATTTTTTTGAAGAATCACATCAGTATTATCACACCACATGTATGGCACTAAACACACCTTCACTCTAGCCCTATATATTTTGTTACAACCCCATTTAAGTGCCAGCATTCCAAGTAGAATATTGGTACCCTTATAAGGGCCAAATTCAGTACCGCATGGATACACCAATGGTGGAAAATTGTTTGTGGTATAGTGATGGTGGTTACAGAGTTCTCTAGCTCTGACCTATGCCTTACACTGCATATTGTTACTATGCATTTGTAGCTGTGTCAGTCCCAGGATAGTAAAGAGACAAGGTGGGACCAATTTCTGGTTGTGAGAGAGAAAAGTCTCTCCCACCTTGACTTTCTTACATAGTAGAAGGGAAAATACCTGGCACTTACTAAAACACTAGGGAAAAGGAAGGGCTACTCTTTAAGGAGGTGCATCATGGACCCTAAAGGTCTGTAAACTAAAGAACTGGACCAGGGCTTCAGTCATCCCTTACACCGGCTGCCATCATCAGCACACAATCACAAGGAGAGTGCTGATGTTTTGTTTTTTCTCAGTGCAACTGCAACTGCACATACTAAACCATCATGCTGGTGGTATCAGGATCACTCTTGTAACAAAGTGCAATCAGCACCACTCATCTCTGCTCTCCATCTCTGCTCCAGCTAGTCTGAAGGCTGTTCTAAAGACTCTGAAACAAAAGGAGCTAATTTTCAAACCCTGGGTTCTGCATGTATGTATTTTTCCACAGACAAATACCAAAGTGCATGCTTTGAACCAGATTCTGCCACCCGTATTCACTCTGAAATCAATGACACTACTTGCACTGTATGGTATTACTCAGCATGGGTAAAAGTGGCACGAGCTGGCTTTTTTTGTGCACTGAAACCTCCATGCATAGTGGCCTCCATTTGGCAAGCTGCCGCTATTTACCAAAGTGTTTGTGTTTATCTTTAGGCATGTGCTAACGTCCCCTTGACTTCAGTGAAATTTCAAGACATGCTTAAAATTAAGCATGTGCTTTGCTGGATACGGATGGACCTAAACCTCTGCTTAAATCCTTGATTAAGTTGGGTCCATTACAAAGTACCTGTGAGATTTCTTCAAACCATTCACCACGCAGAGGGCAAGCTTCCTCCTGGACACAACTGACTTCCTCCACAAACCCGATGGCATAGCAGCCTTCCTCAAATATTATTTATAAGACAATGGAGAACCCTCAGATACCCACCCCAAACACATTGCCAAATTCATCCATTTCAGCCTCACCCACAAAAATGTTAAATTCAATAACAAACACTTTGTCCAAAGCATGGGAACAGCTATGCATACTAGGATAGCTCCCCAGTATGTCAATCTCTTCATGAGCCACCTTGAAGAATTTCTGGACAAATGCACTATGAAACCAATGATCTATCTGAGATACATCACTGATATTTTCATCCTCTGGACAGATGGCTTAAACTCCCTGATAGATTTCAATCACAACTTCAACAACCACCACCTGTCTATTAAACTCTCTGTAACATTTCCACACTAGCTGAATCAGTTTCAACAATATAACCCTGCAGACACCATATACAAGAAACCAACTTATCACCACGCCTACCTTCATAGATTCAGTAACCATCCCAAACTCACCAAGAAATCTGTTCTCTGCAGCCAGGCACTCAGATATCACAGAATATACTCTGAGGAGTAATCCCAGGATATACATCTTAACACACTTAAAACCATCTTTACCAAACAAGGACACTTCACCAGAGAACTAGATCACATCATGGAATGGGCCACCCAAGTACCCTGAGAGAACCTGCTTCACTACATAAATCCCTGCCCTAGATCACACACCGCTAGGTATCACCTACCACCCCACACTGGAACCCATACAGGGCATCATCAAACAACTACAACCCACACTTGATGGGGAATCCATCCTTAGAAAAATATCCCCCCTACCCCAAATCTTTCCTCAAACAACCCCAATCTCTCCAAGCTCCTCATCAGAAGCAAATTTTTGTTTTTTGTTTTTTTTTAAGATCCCTATGGACCAGAACAGACCAACTCAAAATGGCATCAGACCCTGCCAGAACAACAGATGCAACCCCCACTCATAGCACATCTTTCAAGATCCATGGATCCTACACATGCCTGTCCCAACACGTGGTATACCTCATCTTGTGCTAAACGCCCCAATAACTGTGGGTGAAACCAGACAATCACTCTTGAATGAATTCACACAGGAAAATGATAAAACACAAAAACACCCTATCACCTGTGAATGAACATTTTGCACAAAACAATCACTCTGTGTCTGACTTATCAGTCACCACTCTAAAAGGAAACCTGCACAACACATTCAAAAGATGAGCCTGCAAGCTTAAATGCATAACTCTGCTAGACACTAAAAATCATGGATTGGACAGAGACAATGGATTTATGGCTCAATTCAACACATTTGTAATCCACTAACCCACTCTTTCAGTCTTTTTAACTGCAAGGGTGTTAATGGGTTAATTCAGCTTTGAATGATCCCTTAGAATATGTGCTAACTGCTTATGCTAAACGATCTATCTGTTCCACCTTGCATTTAGCTGTGATGCTAGGAGTATCTGCTTTATTAGACCTGAAGAAGAGTTCTGTGTGGTCCAAAAGCTTGTCTCTCTCCCAACAGAAGTTTTGTCACCCTCCTTGTCTCTATACAGCTCTTAGAGTCAAATGGTCAAGCCCCGACCCTCTGAAAAAGAAAAGGTCATTTTAAAGTCTCCTGGGAATAATGTTCAAAGGAGAAATAGAAATGTAAAATATAGATGAGTTCAAAATTGGGCATTTTTTGAGTAATGTAATTCTGAAAATTGTAAAGGCCAAATGTTGTTCCTTACTGGACTATAAAGAAATGGTTATAATCCCCCTAGTAAGGTTATTTTGTTTGTGCATAGTGTTTGTTCCTAGCCAGCATTATTTGTTCAACTTGCAGATTTACACGGTATGTGGTAAATGAAATTTTGCAATTGCATGAATAAGCATGTCTGGAATCTGTGTGTTTGCAGCAAGCTCTACAGTCAGGGCATGATCAAGAAGAGAAGTATATTATTTTACAATCACAATAATTAAATCAATTATAGCCTTCCATAAGTAATTTTGAAGGCACTAAATATAATAACTTCATTTTTAAACAATAAAGTAATTGTCTGGAAATGATACAGAGAATGTCTGGGGAGGGGGGAAAAATCTCTGATTCCTATGGCAAAATATCATGCTGAATTGTTCACACAGACAAGACAGGGTTCTCCTAAAAACATCCTGGATCTGCAGTGTCAATTCTGGGACTTGGTATTCTCAACTGATTCCTGATAGTCTGACTCCACTGAAGCCACTCCACTGCTTCCCATTTGGCAGTTTCCCCAGCATTCCTTAAAGAGGATCTCTAAACACAGTTTAGAAACTAAGGGAAAACTGAAAATGAATTAAAGGTAACCATTGCATGGTAGTTGCTGTATTTGCAAAGGCAGATTGTAATTTCTAAATTGTAGCTGGTAATTCAGTGCAAAAATATTTTTTTTATGAATGTGCCCCCATCCTTAAATTAGCAAATTCTTTGTGAACTGATCTCAAAGTCTATGGTCCCAGTTCTGCAAACACTTGTTCACATACTTAGCTTTACTACTTTAATTTATGCTAACACTTTAGCTGTCACTACCCAGGGATGGTAATTAATGATGATCAAGTTACATTGTGTGCATGAGAGTTTGCAAATCAGGACTATGAGTGCATCACTTTTTTGGAAGTACTCATCAAAACATTTGAGAGAATAAATTTCAGACTCTGAGGGCTTGGCTACACTGAAGAGTTGCAGCGCTGATGGTGGGTTTACAGCGCTGCAACTTAGTAACAGTCCACACCTGCAAGGCACATCCAGCGCTGCAACTGCCTGGCTGCAGCGCTGGCTGTACACCTGGTCTGCTTGGGGTGTAACGATTGCAGCGCTGGTGATGCAGCGCTGCTCATCAAGTGTGGCCACCAAAAGCGCTGTTATTGGCCTCCAGGGTATTAGGAGGTATCCAAGTATTCCTGTCCACAACAAACCGGAAGAATGACTGAACTCCGAGCTCCCCAGAGCTACTGATCTAAAAAACAAACACAGCTGCTCTTTGCTCCAGCGAGCTAGCAGAGGCAGGGGAATTGCTTTGGAATGTTCACAGCTGTTTGCTTGAGGAGAGAGGGGAGTCCGTGTTGAGCAGCTGCTTATGTGTTCCTAAGGCTATTTAGGCGTGCATAATTTACATTTAGTGAATAAGAGGGGGTGGGAGAAGGGGTCAAAACTTTTTAAATGATTGAAGGTAGGTGCTGTGTATCTTCCAGTGCTTAGAACTTGCAAGGCAGGGAGCTGAGAACAGTGTCAGCTCCAAAAATCCACTCTCTCTGTCTCCCCCATGCTCCCTGTCACACTCCACCCTACCCCCCTGTTTTGAAAAGCACATTGCAGCCACTTGAATGCTGGGATAGCTGCCCACAATGCACCACTCCCAACAGCGCTGCAAATGCTGCAAATGTGGCCACACTGCAGCGCTTTCCCTACACATCTGTATGAAGACAGCTGTAACTCCCAGTGCTGTACAACTGTAAGTGTAGCCATACCCTGAGCTATTTAATGAAATTCATTTTGACTGTTAGCTTTTTAGCGTTTTGTGATGTGTGGTTGCAAGATGTTATATATATCCTTGGACAGAGCCTAATTGCTAGATTAGCAAAGACTAACTCAAAACAAGTGTCATAATGGGAGGTGCTGGGCTCTTTTGAAAATCTGGCATTAATTAGATGACTAAATGCAAATTGAATTCTCTTGACAATCTGGCCCTAACTTGTTTTTTTGATGTGTGTGTTAATGTACCATTGCTACTCAATAGCGCCTTTCATATGAAGATCTTAAAGCCCATCATAAGTACAATTAGTAATGGACAAGTATTTTTATTTTCATTTTAAAGATGAGGTGCTGATCCGGACTTTGTTTTCCTTTCTTTAAATCTGGACCTGTCTTTTGCTCTAATTAGTATTTTTTGTTGTGTGTGTGTGTGTTTTGTTAAATAAGCTTTCTGTTCTAGTAAGAATTATTTTGCTTGGGAGCAGGGAGAACAAAAAGATACAACTTGCAAAGTTGCTGTTGGTCACTGGGCAATTTTTATTTATTTTTAATAACGTGCCAAGTTTGTGGTCAATTTTTGCACAATTTTACTTGCAATATTGGAAGTATCTCATATACTTCTGCTGACATGATAAGAGTCCTCAAAGGAGTCATTACCATGACAATGCAAGCAGTGGAGCTCTTAAGATGTCAATGAAGTGTCTCTCATACTTGCATCGACATGGTAATGGCCCCATAGGAGTCGTTACAATGTCAATGCATGTGTCAGAGTGGTTAAGATACCACTGAAAGTGCCATTTTAATGTCAATGTGGAAATTGTCCCATGAACTTTCACAATCACGATGAAATAATAGAGTGGATGCCCCAAAAACTATTAGAGCAATGCAAAGTATCTACATTTAAACCTCAATGGGAAAGAGAGCCATTCTGAACTCTTTTGTGCCTTGGTGCTCTGGCATATGCAGTATGGCATGCCAAGATCACTTACAGATGTGAAAAGTCTACACAGTTAAGCACCTTGATGTAATAGAGTGTTGACAAGTGTCCTTGCTTCTCACTGAGCTGGAAAGGATGGCTGGATGAATGGTCATGACTGAAACACATAGGTATCCTGGAACCACAAGATTATACCATGGAAAGCTCTATTTTGCCCTTCATCCTATCACAGTAGGTAAATTAAATTCTGTTCAGTTCTTGGTTTGATTGTCTTTCAGGTGAGCCTTAAAAACTGATCTCCTTTCTGCTCTGCGTAGCCTTTCAAAACCTAGAGGACTAGGGCTTTGCTTCAGTGCCCTGGATCAACATTTCTCATGCACAGTATGATGCTGCCCTCCTAGTACCTCAGGATGGATGCATCTGAATGGGTCCATATGTTTAGGAGCCCTGTGTGTTATGCAGCTACTACCACCAATTGTTGGGTTTGCATCTACATAACTAAGGGTAAAAGTTGGCCCTGTAGTTTGCAAAAAAAATTGTGATCCTTGATAATGAAAGGCCCTACCGGTTGCTATGAATTTAACGTTTTATTTATATTTAATATGAGGTAATGTTTTTCATGGCAAACTTAGTTTTCTACACAATGCAAAATTGCTTAATGTAGTTGCAGACAGCTTTCAAAATCAAATTCGCTATTCACTTCCTAAAAAATGTCACTAGCATTTTATCCTGTGTCTTTTTCTTTGCTTTGTGACTGTTTGTGTTTGAATGTCTGCTTTTATATTAACATAAAATGACAATTGACCCTCAGCACTAGGGGATGGATACCACTAAATGTCTTGCTGTTTGCCAGATATTAACTTGTTTTTTTCTTTCCAAATGAACTGGTGGTATATGTGGTTTTTCTCATAAGGATTTCTAAATTGTGGTATTTTGTAGCCATTGCCTGGTGTGTGTATTATTCATGTGGTTATTCTCTTTGCACTCTGAGCTACAATTGTATTGCTGGACTTTGATGGACAGAACACTATTCTTTCTTGCCAGCTGTGTTTTTCTTTCTTTCTTTTCTTTTTTCTTTCTTTCTTTTTTTTTTTAAGAACTCCTGCCGTAAAATAAAGCACCAGGACTAAACCACCTGATATTGACAAACTCATCAGCACTACAAACTCCCTAGCAGCAGCCACCCTGTGTCCTTTCCTCTGTAATTCGCACACACGCTTTTTGATAACTTTGATCAAAACTCTTTTTAGAACATTAAACTGGAACTTCAAAGAATCCATTAAAGAGAATTTCAAGCTTTTCAGAGATTTAGACTTGTAAGTCTTGTTAGAGTCTTAAGAATAAAATGATGTTTCTGACACTGTACAAAATGCAATGGACATTGCAACATGCAGATACAGAAGAGATTGAGCAGGGGCAGAGAACAAGTGATTCTAAAATTTCATTAAAGTAGGAATGGGCATTCTAATTCCAAGGTTAGGATAAGGTTGCCTAACTATTATTTTCTAACTCTTGAAAGTCTCTGAGTTTTGGTTGAGTGAAGTCAGAGATGTTGAAACTTCATAAGAACAGGCAGTGAAGCCTTCCCTGCCTTGCACATATCAGAAGAGCATAGTGAAAATCCCAGTTGGACTCAGGAAGCATGAGGGCTGTTCCAGGCCAGTGCTTATAGAAAGATTATCCTACCCAGCATGGGCTGGGCACCACCACCCCTTGTCACAGAACAACAGAAGTGGTCAGGCACACAAGAGAACATATAGTGCATACTCTAAAATGGTGTGTCTGGCACTCAGAAATATTGTGCCCCAAGACCTACAGAAGTTCCCCCTACAGTTTGATACACTCAGATACCACCTTCTTCCAAGGACTGTGCTTTAAAGTTCCAATGTCACCGATAATGAGTGTTCCACACTGATATTGTGATAAGGTAGGCACATTCTGGGCAATTTCTAGACTAAAAAAGGGAGTGGGGTTACGGCAGTGGCCATTTATCTCTTGTACAAAAAATCTGTCAATGGCAACTATAACAACTTTTTTTTTTCTTCACCATTATTTCTCCAGACTATAATCTATTACTGCTGGGTAAACCTGAGTTGGTTCAGTTTGGGTAAGCACCAAAAAAATGTGGAAGCATAGACAATCAGCCTGAAGATGGTTCAGGGATGAATTCCGTTGCTGGGTTTAAATGGATTCTTGCCTGTGAAAATATTGCTTGATTGGGCCTTTGGGTTTTAATCTGATTTTGAATAATAATCATTTTTATTACAAGTATTATATTGTTACCTACATGCTGAACATTGATAAGAAACACTTAAGTGTTATCAAAAACATTTATTGTATTATTGCTTCAAATCCATTGATCTCAGGCAAAGGGCTTTTCTGAATCTGGTTTTCCTTAGGAGCTCTCAGCAGAATCCAATAAGATATTACCCTATCACTTTTCCATATTGATACTCGTGAAAGAGAAGAAAGAATGAAATGAGTTAGAGAAAGAGCAATACTTACAAAATCTATTTTAAAATAACTTTGAAAAAGCAAAAATGCATTCAAGGAACTTCACAATTAGAGGTAATATGCCATATGCCTTTCAAAAACAAGCCACAATAGGGTGCTACCTTAATGACTTTGACTGTACCCTGTTGTGTCTAGGTACAGTACTGGAGGACATATGGTACTATTCATTCCTCTATGTGAATTTCCTGGCTTTTATTGTTTTCTGTCACTTTGCATATTCAGATCACAAGTGATATTAAAACAAACTACTATTGTAATAAAAATGACTGTGTGGAAAACCCTCTGAATTGTCCTGGCTATTTTATTTCTGTTCTCATCTGTAAAATTTACTAGGGGGCTTTATCCAGCATAACATCCAAGTTTCTGAACGCACAGGCTACAGAGACCAATTTAGGAACTGCTGCAGCCACTTGGCCTTAAAGAAGAACACCGCAGTTTTATGTAAGATGTTGCCTCAGCTTTGCTAACAGATGTGTTGAGACTATGATTCACTTTGGCTCTGCTTCAGTCTGTTCGTGTCCAGTGCTTATAACTGTGGAAAGGGCAATGTTAGCTATTATATGTGTGCTTAGTCTTATGCTAGCCAGGCATCAAAGAGTTAGGACACATACAATGTTGAACATTTGAAGACTGAAATTCTAGTTTGTTTTACTAGTCTCGGAAGTAGGGCTGGGTGAAATTTTTTCAGCCAAAACTTATTTTGCTGAAAAATGCACACTGGGGTTGACTGAAACTTTTCATTAACTTGTGTCAAATTCCTGGACAAAAACAAAATTATGAAAATCAATGTTTTTTTGGTTTGGGGTTTTTTGTTTTTTTTTTACAATTCCGAACTTAAATACTCTACTTTTTCAATTCCAAATTACTCTTTGTTTCTAATGTTACTTTTATTAAAAATGTAAAAAGTCTCAAAAATGAAATAAAATATTTTATTTTGGGTCAAATGAAACATTTTGTTTGACCTAAAACAATGTATCCTCCTCCCTCAACCCCGGCAGTTTTGTGGTGCAACAAGAGAAATGAAAAATCTGTTAGTCTCATTGCTCTACTTAAAAGTTGTTTGCCCAACATTTATTTAAATTTAGCCCAAACAATTTATTTCTCTATCTATCCCCTATATGGGAAACAAATATTTAATAATGGGCTGTTCAAACTAGAGGAAATTATAGCATGATCCAAGGTTTGGAAACTGAAGTTTGACAAATTCATTCTGGAAATAAGGTGTACATGTCTAGCAGTTTGAGTAATTAACCACTGGAACAATTTACTAACGCTTGTGGTAGATTTTCCATCAATGACAATTTTTAAATCAAGTTTAGACATTTTTCTAAAATATCTGATCTATGATTAATTTGGGGGAAGTTCTATGTCCTGTCTTATCCAAGTGGTCAGACTAGATTAGGGTAGTGTTTTTTTATTTTTTTTTCTGTCAAGGTCCCAATTTCTTGGTCAAGGTATAGTTAAGGTCCAGACTCTGGACTGCGGGGGGGAGAGGGAGAGGATTAAAAACCTCAGACAATAATAAGTAAATAAAAATATTTCAGGGTCTATTCAAAAGTGGCTTATTGACTACTCATGGACTAGATGATCACAGTAGTCCCTTCTGGCCTTGGAATCTATATGACTGTTAGTTTTGCGTTGACACCCACCACCAAAGGAACAGAACACAAGGCCTCTTTGTTCCTAGCCCAGCAGAATGCTTCTCCTTTCACATTATAGCTTTCCATATCCATATTTCACCCCACCCATCTCCTCCTCTTGACTGCCTCACCACAGCATCCTGGTTGCCAGCAACAGCATCAGGACCCCTCTGCTGCCACTTCTTTGTCCCCTTCATCCTCCATAAGCAAACTGAGGTGGCAGTGAAGGATTGGGAGTGGGAGGTGCCATGGCCACCAGTATGGAGACCAGTAGAGCTGGCTAGGCACTGCACTGTTTCCATGGCTGAAGTATATTACTTCCTTTCCAGAGCAAGAGAGGAGCAAAGAAGGAAATGTGAATCTTAATTCCCTTTTTGTGTGGGAGATTGGAGGGAGTATTCTTGCCAGGGTGGCACAGCTGTGCACTGTCCCCTTCTCAGAGTTCACCTTGCAGGTCCAATCTAGTTCATAGAGACAGATACACACATCTCAAGCACCTCAGTGAACACAGTCACTTACACTTACATTAACAAACTTTGCAGTTCCTAATCAGGGCAAAACTTCCATTGAGGTCAAGTAATTTTGGGACAGTGTTTTGAGGTCAACAGTGGGTTTTGTCTGAGGATTTGGCCATTAAGAAAATACACTAATGGGGCAAGTTTTGTGGGTATTTTTAAGGTAAGTGTTTTCCGTCTGAGCAAGCTTAATTAAAGCTAATGAGACTTGAGGAAAGGGAATGAAATAAAAGCACTGGGAAAACTAGAATGGGTGGAAAAAGGACAGCAGGAGCCTTGAGAGCTATTTATTCCTTGGGTCATTTACGGTAAGGGTTCAGTGTATTATAAGGGAAATGAAATTGGATAACATAAAGGGACCTGGAAAGTTTAATTTCAGCCTGTATACACCAGCCATAGACTGTAATTACAGATGAAGTACTGTATAATGCTATCCACTTACTGCTGGGTAGGAATACTAAAATAATTTCACCCTCCCCACACAAGTATTATAGGATCCTTCTATTCTTCCCTTTCAATTGAAGTTTTATTTCTTTATGGGTCTGGACACCCAGGGCTAGATCCACAAAAGGATTTAGCCACCTAAATCCAAAATTCAGTTCCTCAAAGTTTCTAAGTTTCCATGGCACCGAAAAATGTGCCAGAGGGCATGTGCTGACACCTGGGGCCTATCTCACACTTAAACCTTGGCGGGATTTTCAAACTAGAAATACCCTTGCCTACCTCACCTGTAGGTCCCAATCCATTAGGTGTCCTCAGAACCGCCTAACAAATCAGGTCCATACAAAACACAGGCAGAGGAGGAGCAGCCCTCCATATAACCTTTAGTCCAGTAGTTAGAGCATTCATTCAGGATGTAGGATACCTGGGATCAAATCCCCCTGTCTGCCTGATATGCAGCAGGGATGTGAAGCTGTGTCTTCATTCTTTCAGGTGAGTGCCCCAACCGTTGGACTATGAAGTGGCTCCTTCAATCTCTCCTGTTGAAGCTGTTCCACTTTGTGTAAATAATCCAATAGTCAATGAGCCAGAGAAAGGATATGAATGACTCTTCCACCTAATGGCTCACCAGGGAAGAAAGAACCTCAAATTCAAGTCCCTGATCCAATGGTCATTTAATTAATACACAGGGGGGAACAGTTTCAAGCATTAGGGCACTCTCATGAGAGGTAAGAGATATGGGTTCAAATCCATGAAGCAGTGAGTATTTAAACTTGGGTCTCTCATATAAATGCTCTAACCTCAGGGCTCAAAGTTAATACTGGGCATCACCACCTTCATTGTGAGAACACTTAAGAACCTAACTCCAGGAGACAGTTCACAGCTGTGAATCCCAAGTGACCACAGATATGTTCCTCTTGCCTGAAGTTAGGCATGTAAATCCATTTCAGGGGTGAGGTTAAGGCCAGACCCACCTACTCAGCCTTTCCCAATGGCAAGGATAGATGGCTACCTTTTCAGCCTGCTGTGCTGGCTTTTGTGGATCCCATTCTAGGCAAATTCTCCCCTCACATGGTATAGGAAGGCTGGGTTTCTAAGTCGGGGCTCAGGACTACATTAGGCAGCAGGGTGCCTAAAGTTAGGCGTTGCAACACTTGACCCTAAGAGCTCTTTGTGGATCCATCCCCAGGAATCTTAGGAAACGGAATCTACTATTGAAATGTGGACTAGGAAAGATAGTGAGTGGTGAGCTCTGCAAAGAGGGAAATGAGATTCTCCCCTAAATGTTGTGGATGGGGATGCAGGATAGAAGTGGCAGTAATCCACACACCATATGGGGCCTGAGTGAAAAAGAAAGTTGTTGCCATTCTGGAACAGAGGACAGTGGTGTCAGTGAAAATGAACTGTGTCCAAGCCATAACATAGGAAATGGTTTGTCAGCTTTTGTGCAATAGCCTTGCAGGGTCACTAGCGACAGATGCAGTCCTTGATTTTCTCCACTATTTATCTCAGTTTCATTAGGTAGTCGTCATGTTTCGGGCGTCTCATTAATTCTTTGTATCTCATGTTTATCTAATAACAACCCTTGTACAGATTTTTTCATAGTTTTGCCCAGCTCCTGTATTGTTTGTCAGGCTAGAAACAATGTTCTTTACTTTTCCCAGTGAGCAAGTCTGTTCTTTCAGAAATAAACAAATTAGTGGGATTTGGCACCAGAGGCATTCTATGCTTCCCTCTGCCTCTTCATGTCTTTTTGAGTCTTCAGCAAAATAGCTCTAAGTTCTCTTGTGGTATTTTATCTATGCTCATCCTCTTCTCTCTCTCGCTGTCTCTGACCCACAGTTGCAAGTCAAGCCCTGGGCTTGCCTCTTGCACACACTGGAAGTTCAAAATTACCTCCTGGTTGCAGGGATGCCATTCAGAATATTACTGTATAGTTCAAGAGCTCAGTTGGCTTCCACAGCTGACAAACTTTTTGAAATTTCTGCTAGTTTAGTGAGACAACTTTCTGCTTTTAACTATTTCTTGACAGCCTAAGGGACAGCAAACATGCTCGTTCAAGATTTGTTTAACATTGGTGAGCAATTTGCTGAAGTAGTTATTTCACAAGCAATGGGCTTTATTGTAACTTGAGTGCCAAAATATAGTAAACTATCAGAGTTTAAAGAGTTTTAATATGGCACAGTTCTCTTACAAGGAATTTGAAGATGTCTTGATTGTTGTGTGTGTACATGTGGTCATTTGAACCTTACTTGGCTGGTTATACGGTTATACACGTATAGAGTATTGCAAGATGGTAGCATGACTAAGCTGACTACATTAGTGTGACAATTTGGGGAATCTCTCTGTACAGTTTATGATTCTGTTTGTTGTTTGGGGGATTTTCTATGTTATGAGTCAGACTGCAAACTCCATTTTGAATGCAGAGCTTGTGTGCCTTCTCTGTTGTCCTTTTACCTCCATGTTGGATTGAAATTTTAACAAGTGGTGACACAGAGCTATCAATGTAGGATCATTACATTTCGATAGTTTTCTATTCAAATGAAACACCCTTGGACAAAGAAGATGGTCAGGCCAAGAAAACCAATCCACCCAGGGTGGTAACTCTGCAATGGATCATGTGATGTGAATTTTGATCACCTGATGATGCTGATCAGGCGGTCATCTGACAAAGGGACTGCAATTGTAGGGAGAGCTGAAAAGAGACCAGAAAGCAAGACTGTGCTGCAGGAAACTCTGACCTAATCCCAAATAATGTTCCAGAGGGATGACGATAATAAGGAAGAGAAAGTGTTTTATTGTTTTGTCTGGATCTGTATGTCTTTTAGGCTGTCTAAAATAAAGAATAATTGTTTTAGGGTTCCTTTTCAAAGCCTCTGTGTTACGTGCTTTAGCTCTCATATGTCCCTGGAAAGGTAAACTACAATACCAGAGTGGCCAAACAATTGGCATTTAGTGACAGAGTGTGCTAAAGTGTCTTGGGAGGTCAGCACTAGTTCTGATGGCCCAGGGCAGCTGAGCCATGAAGGGGTAACAGACAGAGGCTGTGCCCAGGAAATGTGCCAGAGAGGTCAAAGATAGGGACAGTTCTAGAGCCTACCCAGTCCAAGGGAAGCTTGAAAAAGCCCAAGAACCATGGACTGATCCCTGGCTTTTATAACCTTTTCTTTGAGCATCTGTGTGAGAGGGAGGCCAGAGTGAAATCTTGGTTCACTGGGGAACATATTTACCCCACCCTTTGTCATTGAATAACTCCCCTCGAATGTGTTGCTCTCAAGGAAACCCTCCTTGTCAGCACCCACAGTTCTCTCCTTTTTAGTGAGTGGTGCTGGGGCAATCAGCTGTGCAAGGCACAAGCAGTAGTTGATAATGTCACACTGTTCCACTGCACCTCCAACTGCCCTCACATACTGACCATTTTCAGATAGAAATGTTTGCTTCTGTTCTGTATCATCCTTTGAACACACACTGGCCCCTGATTTCCTCCCATGTTTTTTCCACTTTGTATGCCTGCCGATGCCCACAGTTTAGATGTCAATCCCTCCACACAGCTGCTCATTGCTAGATATTACTAGGAAATACTCATCCCTAGGAGATACAGCCGTGGATGATCTTGCATGACACAGGTCCTGTAATACCTACGCGCAAAGCAATAGGTGTAGTCTTAAAAACTGTGCTTTTCTACTGTTGCAGGTATAAGGAGAACTCTTTAACCTGCCTTAGCATAGATTTGCAGTTTAATGTTTGTTGGCTTTCATTATTCAACCTCAGAGAAGATTCCGACATACTGGGCAGATGTAATTGCATTTGTGCTTAAAGGCAACAATAAACATGGATGTGAGAAACCAAATATACTGCTGTGTGACCTTGGTGAGGAATGCCTGAGGCACCATGCTGTGGCAACTGACATCATTAACAGTGACTGTGGTGCCTGGGCTCTTGGAATAATCAGACTTTGGAGGAATGTTTCACAGGGGGCATCTTATGGATGTCAATCTTTCATGCACTCATTATGATGCCCTGTGTGTTTGATTATGTGAGAACAAGCGAATTCTACCTTGAGGCATATCAGGAACTCCAGCCGGAGGTATTAGAAATCTTGACAGAATAAAGCAGTGTATTAAGAGCTTAGCTGCTGAGGATCTTCTTAAAAAATGAGACTCCAGAGCTCTCTTTGCATAGCCCGTTTCATCTAAAACATCAAATAACACATGTTCTTAGCCTTGGACTATGGACTTATTAATGTAATGTCGAGAACTGAAAATAAAATTATTAATTTTCAAGAGTCCAGTTGAACTTCCTTGAGTCATGTGCAATCTTATTTTTTCCTTTAGAGATTTATTGTTTTGAATTAATGCCTGACTGAATTTACTTATATATCACATATAGATGGGATAGTAAAATTATGTAAACAGGTGTATTTGTTTTCATGCTGAGACATGATCAAGATTGAGAATCCCTTCTAAACAAAAATAACTTATTTAATACCTTTAAAATGAACTAATGGGATGAAATTAACAGCAGAAACTCAGAACAAAGGAACAACACTCAGTGGTCCAGTTAAACAGTTTGGTTGTTTGTATAAACAGGTGTTTGTAGCAGGTTCTAAGCAATCTTGTCAGGTTAGGATAATCTTGGTTTACCTGAAACTCTTTGGTAGAGCAGAGGTTGAAAGTAACCTGTTATGTAAGGCAGTTTTAGCACTACCATGAAAATATAGCTGCTATGTACTTTAAGAAAAGTTGCAGCATATGTCAATGCCGTGGATAACTCTTAATGGGTAAGGTTCTGTCTCAAGCTATGCACCAGTGCACAGGAATAAAAGGGAATGAGAAGCTCCCCCACCCCCTTTTTACATCTCTGTGTGGACTACACGTGCCTCAGATCCCAATGGCTGGAATTAGCAGGGCTATTCACTCACTCACTCCTTTCTTGGACCAGGTGGATGAATAATGGACAAAGCCTTGACTCCACTTCCCTACTTGCTGGCCAAAGTAGCTGAGTCCACTGGAACCATGGAGAAATTGTAACGCTGGGGTATGTCTCTGAGTGACATGTCTCCCAGAGCTATTCCAGGTGTTGCAACTTATGTGCCACCCTTTGCTTAGGGCTATTCCTAACGCACAATCTAGCTACAAACCAATGCGAGAAGTAAATATACATACCTTCTGTCTAGGAAGCAATTCTCAACTTTCGGCATGTTGGCATTACACAGAAGGTGTTCTTCAGAAATATGCATTTAAACTAGCTATATTTATAGCTACAAGTTACCAAACCCTTTGTACTTCACTGAAATCCAACCCACCAGTTTGTAATAGTTCTTTAATTTGTTGTTTTGTTCTGTACTTTTCTTATTTCTGTTTTGCATCCTATATTTCAAACCAGTTGTCCAGGAAGATACCTGTACTAGGACATAGAACAAACATATCTTAATTTTGACAGGTTTCATATTTGCTAGTGCTAAAGCTGATTTCAGCTGTTCAAAGTGTTATGGAACACTTATCAACAGTGAACAGAATTGTGGGAAAAGCATAATACATTAACATAATTCTTCAACACTTTTTATATAATGCACATTATGTTAATATGTGCACATAATACCCATTAATATGCAGTATACTATGCTTAATGTATATGTATTGGCTACCAGTACTTCACTAATAGATAAAAAAAAAAAACTTTTCAGAACAAAGTGAATTACTAGTAATTTTTTAAATGTCTGATTCTTTAAAAGTATATATCTTATAGGAAGATGTAAAGGCAACCACACACCATTTCAATGTACAATAAGCTTCTGCAATTCAGGAATCTCATTTTCTCATATAAACAAGGGGCCATCTCATTGTAATTACTGAGTGGATATACATTTTTAAACAGGCAGAGTTAGCAGAAAAATGCACTAACACTATAACACTATATCAGAAAATGGGCAGTCCATAAAAGAATCAGAGGAAATTATCATAAGAATAACACAGTAAAGAAAAAGCTTTACTTGTGTGGAAGTTTTTTATTGATATGTCAGCAGAGTTGCATGGCCCAGTAATTAGTCCTTCTGCACCACAGAATAGACTAATAGGGCCTGATACCCTTCCTCCGGCTGAGGAGGTTCTTACTTTGCTGACTAAGACTACTCAATTACTCAGGATCTTGGAATCTGGACAACAGGTTTAATACAGCATAGAGACCCTTAGACTAAATATTTTTGCATCTAGCCCAAATATATACGACTTCTGGAGCTGAAAGATAACTTCTGCAAACTATATTTATGAATACAAAGAAATGTGTTAGGACTTGCTGTTGTTAATTACTGTAAAACAGCCTGTGATTGGTATCTTCTGCAAAGTTAATTGTCTTATTAACCTCAGCCATTGTAATCTAGTCACATTATGAAGGGGAATCAAAATAACAGACAAAGATAAAATACAAGTAACTGCATTTGAAAACTGTCTCCTTCTCTGCCATGATCTGTTGGAGTTAAAAGTGTGGGAGTCAGTCAATCTCCCCGCCCTTTCCCAAGCAAAATTGGTGTCGGCCATTTTACTTTCACTCTCCTTGGCAGCACAAAGGGACGGGATAAAGAAGGGATTAGAGTTCAAAGGGGCTGCAAAGGAAGTGTAAACCAGAACAGCTCCCTCATCCTATGATATCTACAAATACAGTAACTCTTCTCTTAACATTGTAGTTATGTTCCTCCAAAATGTGACTTTAAGCGAAATGAGGGTAAGCGAATCCAATTTCCCCATAAGAATTAATGTAAATGGGTGGGTTAGATTCCAGGGAAAAATTTTTTTCACCAGACAAAAAACTATATATTATATAGATATGCATACACTATACATTTTAAACAAACAATTTAATACCTTTCACAGCTATGATGATTGTGAAGCTTGGATGAAGTTAGAAGTGTGGAAGAGGGAGGGATATTTCCCAGGGAATGCCTTGCTGCTAAATGAGCCTTCAAGGGTTGACACATTGTTAATGTAGCCTCTTACACAAAGCAGCACAAAGACAAGGGAGGGGAGACAGAATAGCAGACAGAGACAGACATACACCTTGTGTGTGGGAGAGAGAGATGCACACTGCCCCTTTAAGTAAGCTGGCCCACTCATAAGTGCATTGTCTTTTCAAGTGGATCAGGTAGTTGAGACAGCAGCTACTGCCCCAGGCTCCATCTGTCTCTCTCAGTCCGTATCTCCTCCCTGCTCCATATGGAAAAGGGGTAAGTGGGGTGCAGGAGTGGGGGGGCACCCTGACATTAGCCCCCACCCTTTCCCCCCTGCACAGCAAGCAGGAGTCTCTGAGAGCAGCTCCAAGGCAGAGGGCAGGAGCAGCACATGGCAGTTGGGGAGGGACAGCTGACCTGCCTGGCAATTGATAACCTGCTGGACAACTGCAGCACAGGGAACTCAGGGGAGTGGGGAGCTGATTAATAGGGGAGCTGCTGGTCCACCCTGGTTACAAGCCCCCACCAGCTAGCTGCAATGGGCTGCTCTTCCTGCAAGCAGTGGACAAAGCAGGTTGCTACCAAAAGATGTTAGAAGGAAGCATTACACAACTTTAAACAAGCATGTTCCCTAATTGATCAGCAATGTAACAATGAAACAACATTAACTGGGATGATTTTAAGTGAGGAGTTACTGTAGAGAGATGGTAAAGCTGGTCAAAAATGTTCAGTCAAAACATATTTCACACAAAAAGTTGAACAAAATGTTCATGGCTTGTATGGTGAAAATTTTCTTAAATTTTTCAGTCTAATTGAGCAAAATCCAAAGCCAGTTGAAGGCAGTGGGAGTCTCTCCATGTAATTCATTGGGCTTTGGACCAAACCTATAGGTACGTTTTTATGCACAAATAAGGTACTTAAATGCACAGTTACATTTGAGTGTGCCTATATTTTCAATCAGGATTACATTGGCACAAAATGTGTGCGCCAGTTTAAAGCCGGTTGAAAAGCAGCTGAACATTCAGTCCAGTACGTTTTGTGTTCTTCGTGGTCTTTGTCACCTCCAGACTGTTTTCTACATATGACTATACCTTAGAGCCTCAGCTTTTCTCATGTGGCATCTTATGTATAACATGGATTTCAGAATCATGCCCCATACTGAGCTTCTTGGAGGAATCTTTCTTTAAAACTCTTCCACACAAATGGAGTTCATAGTGTCCTATTTTTTTTAAACAAACAATTCAGTCTTCTGTGGTGGAAAAAGATATACTGTTTTTATTATCATTATTATTGTTGCTATTTTGAACTTACTATGTCCCTAAATTAGAGTATCTAAAGGACATTTGGGTTTTAGTATTGGCAGCAAACATTCTGGAGAAAAAGAACTTGTCATGAATATTACAAATAGGTATATCAGATTGAAAGCAGCTGGTTAAGATGCATCTACAAGCTCTAAATTAATAGTTCTTTTGTAAAAGTCATGTTGGGTTTGGACCCTGAAATACCTCAACTGCAAAGCATGCATAATGTTGGTTGCTGAGTATTTGCATGCGTGCTTATACTTTCCCAGAAAAGAATTATATATCAGCACTATCAGATTGTTATTTTGATACATTTGACTCCTACAAGTGACCAGATGTCCTGATTTTATAGAGCCAGTCCCCATATTTGAGCCTGTGTCTTATATATATATTATATTATATTATATAATATTACCTATTACCACCTCAAGACCTGTCCAGATTTTTCACGCATGATGTCTGGTCACGCTATATGGTTCTGATCCTGCACTTACAGACATGCTAGGACTACGCATGATAGTAAAGTGAAACACGAATAAGTATTTGCAAGATTTTCCCCAAGGAAAATCTCCATTAGCTGTTAACAATGTACAGCCCATGGAGTAGCTGAGCATGTCTTATTTTAACCAGTAGATCGCAGTGGAATGTAGCACATTAGCCAGTTAATTGCAACATTTATGATGGTCTCACACTTAAAATAAATGGATATGATGGTATGAATACATTTTCCTAATGTATTGTTATAGTGCACAGGCATTTATTCACAGTAATAGCCCTTGTACATCCCAGTTGCTTCTGTGTGTGTGTGTGTGTGTGTGTGTGTGTGTGTGTGTGTGTGTGTGTGTGTGTGTGTGTGTGTGTGTGTGTGTGTGTGTGTGTGAGGGAGGGTGTTTGTGTATATTCACATAATAAAATTGATAGGCAAAGTTTTATAGTATATTTTTCATTACTCTAAGCATTTTGTTTGTTTGTTGCTAAAATGATTTTCGTCCATCATCGTTGATGAAGACCTCAACAACTCATTCGTTCGATGACAGGACTCTGTGCGTCTGAAAATGACTGATCAGTCCAATTCGGGCATGGAACGTCCTGTCACACATCGAGCAGACGTGATGGCACTGTTGATGATGTGCAGGCAGCTCTGGACTTGCGCAGCTCACACTTTCAGCCTCAGCAATACGCCTCGCCTCAGAGGTATTACTGCCTGTGTGAATGAGGTTGCGCCATGCTGGATGGTTCAGTGCGAGGGTTTCCCATGTGGCGGTCTTGATCTCGAGGGACTTCAGAGATGTCTTCAGTGTGTCCTTGAACCACTTTTTTTGTCCCCCATGGGAGTGCTTTCCCTGGGTAAGTTCTCTGTAGAAGAGCTGTTTAGGAATGCACTTGTCTGACATTCTCATGACATGTCCGGCCCATCTGGTCTGGGTTCTCATCAGCAGCGTGTGAACTGATGGCAGACTGGCTCTGGTAAGGACTTCACTATTGGGCACTTTGTCCTGCCATCTGATTTTTAGAAGCTTTCACAGACAGGAAATGTGGAAGCGATTGAGCCTTCGTGCATGACTCTGATAGACAGTCCACATCTCGCAGGCGTACAGCAGAGTTGGAAGCACCACTGCTCAGTAGACCTTCAGCTTCGTTGGTAGGCTGATCCCTTGATGTTCCCAGATATTGGAGTGCAAATGGCCAAATGCAGAGCTGGCTTTAGCAATTCTGCAGTTTACTTCACATACCTGGGCAGTGTCAATCGATGAAGTGGTCCACCTGCCTGAAGTCTCTGTCCATTTTCAGTGATGGATGGTTCTGAGTACGGAGCGTGGGGAGCTGGCTGGTGCATGACCTCAGTCTTCTTGATTTTAATGGTGAGACTGAAGTTGTTGCATGCACATGAAAACTTGTCCATACTGGCTTGCATTTCTGGCTCTGTACTAGCATTCAGAGCACATTATCAGCAAAGAGAAAGTCTCGAAGTACAGTTTCCTTCACCTTGGTGATGGCACGCAGTTGCCTCAGATTGAATAGTTTCCCATCGGTTCTGTACTTCAGGCCTACTCCTTCAGTGCAGTGTTGAAAGTCATCTGTCAGAGTGGCAGAGAATATCATGCTGAACAAAGTGGGTGCTAAAACACACCCTTGCTTGATGCTGTTGGTGACTGGGAAGACCTCAGATGTTTCACCGTCATCCAGGACATGAGCCATCATACTGTGATGAAATTGAGGTACCATTTGTATGAATCTGTCTGGACAGCCGAATTTTGACATGATCCTCCACAGGCCCTGGAGACTGACAGAGTCGAACGCTTTCGTGAGGTCCACAAAAGTTGTGTAGAGTTCATGATTCTGCTCTTGACATTTCTCCTGTAGCTGACGCGCAGCGAAGATCATGTCAATAGTCCCACATCCCTTGCGGAAGCCGCACTGTGATTCTGGCAGAAAGCCCTGCTCCAGGTGAGTGATCAATCGGTTCAACAGAACCCGTGCAAGAACTTTCCCTGCTGAGAGCAGCGAGATTCCACGGTGATTGTCGCATACCTGGCGATTGCCCTTCCTCTTACAGAGGTGCATGATGGCCGTGTCTCTAAATTCCTGTGGAATGGATCCCTGCTTCCAGAAGGACTGAAACAGCTCAGTGAGTCTCCGTAGCAGCACAGGTCCACTGACTTTGTACACCTCTGCTTGTATGGCATCTGACCTGGGGCTTTGCCATTTGACAGCTGGTTGATGGTTTTCTTCACTTCGTCCTCTTCTGGTGAAGCATCCATGAAGTCATTGACTGCAACCTGGGGCATCTTATCAATGGCCTCATCATTGATGTGCTAAAATAAACACGTAAGGAAGAGACAGGCTGGTTAGACAATGGTAGATTTAACCTCCAAATACACACGTGTATGGTCACATTTCACATATGACATAATTTAAAATGGAACAGTTATATAGTTTATTCTGATTTTATTCTTGTAATATGCTTTATATAATAGACTTTCTAAAGGAATATGTTTATTATATTATTCATTTATTATATATAACAGTGGGATCCTTTGTCATATTAAGGAATAAGTGCTGTAGAGTGCTAATTTAAAACTCTGCTTCTTTTTTTTCATGGCACCATGCACTTTGTGCAAGCATACAAATTTATAGCTGAACCCAGGTCTATTAGGATAAAGCCTTTTTTTTTTTTTAGTGCAGTGGGAAATAACCCTTTTATAATATTAATAAAAGCTTTATATATTTACTATATTTCTTTGGCCTATAATGTCAGAAATATAGATTACATCATTAAATTGCGCATTTCTACTTTCATATGGTATTGCTTCACTCTCTTTTACAATGAATATGTCCAGATTTTTACAACATCTGGCACATTTATAGCAATTAGTTCTGGACAGGCTTTACTGCTGTCATTCTTGATTGCAAAATCCAAGAACATACACAAATTATGATTAGTAATAACTTCTCCAATGACTAAGTAATTCATCTTAGTCATTTAAACCCTAAAGTAATCAGAACTGACAGATCTGGCTGTTGTGCTACTGTTTTATTTGATAACATTAAGCTTTTTATAAATGTTAAACCTTTTAGCTGAAATAAAAATGTAAATGTTGATGTAAATATTATACAGTAAGGAGATATGGTTCTTTAGAAAGCGCATGAGCTTTCTCTCTCTCTCTATATATATATATGTGTATAAAAAAGTTGTGATTAAAATTGCTTTCTTTGTCAAGGCTTACTTGTAAAATGGGTATATTCATTAAATAGTTAGAATAGTCACATGTTAATTAATACCATCCTCATTAACTAAAAGCATGTTTGGTTTGAAATTAAGCTCTTGTAGTTTAAAATCATAAAGGGGCATTAATAACAACACATAATTAGCAGGAGAGACTTCCAGGATAACACACCACTTTTCATTTTAAAGCCTACCCATATTGACATCTGGTATGTAGAGCTGACTTATGCATAGTATTATTTTTGTTTGCATTTCATGTCTTCTAATCTACACAACAAAACAGGTGAATTTTGGTATATGTTATATTCAACATATAAATTACTCCAAGTAATTGCTCATTGTTGACATTTCAGACCATGTAGTTATGAAATAAAAGCAAATAATGTATGTTCTTTTGCTCATATGGTATAAGATAACTGCATGTATAAGTACAACCTAAATATTGTGCATTATAAACAGAGTTCAATAGCATCAGTGACAGAGATCGACTTCCACTGCTGTAAGAGAGCTGGAGACAAGCTGCTTTAATTGTTTATAACAGAGAATTAGAGCATCCTTGGTGGTGGTAACATTGCACATTATTTAGTCATTTGCACAAGGCCACTAAGTATTACTTAACAGCTTATTGATACTATGGATTAGAAAGGGAATCTTAAATAAACGAGTTTGAGACTTCAAACTCACAATTGCATTAAGGCCTTTGATCATAGCCATTCCTTTTCCTGATATAGCCACAGTAAATATGTTTGTTCAAAAGGAGAAGGAAGAACAAGATGTGTGAGATTTGGGAGAAAGCCTCTTTCCTCTTAAAAGTTATAGAATGCATTAATCAGGAGGCGTTTTCTCTGGACAATGTGGCCATTTTAATGTTCTCGTGATTAGTATCAACAGCTTTGCAGCCAGATGAATGTGTATATAAGATTTTTAATATTCAATTGGTATATTTCATTGGTGCACTTTTAGTTATCTATGACTTGTGTTTGATTAACAAGATTAATATGTGTGAAGATTACTGTGCTCTAGATCTGTGTTAAACATAGGACTTGGTGTTGACTCATAAGCATGTAGGAAATAAAGCAATAAATTACACCGTGTAGTTGTAGTCGTGTCAGTCCCAGGATATTAGAGAGACAAGGTGGATGAGGGGATACCTTTTACTGGACCAACTTCTGTTCGTGAGAGAGAGAGAGAGCTTTTGAGCTTTTCTCGCTCTCTCTCTCTCACCAACAGAAGTTGGACCAGTAAAAGGTATCCTCTCTCCCACCTTGTCTCACGAAGAGAATAGGCAACTGGGAGAATAGTCAGTGTTGAAAGCATAGGTCAGAGTTGGAATGAAGAAGCCAGAAGGTGTACAGTACTCAGGAAAGTTTCAAGTTATGTTTTTTTTGTTTTTTAAATTCCAGTTTTTATAGAGTGCTGAGAATTGAAACAGATCACTTTGAAAGTGAAGTGTGCTTGACTCCTTCTCTCTGACAATCCCAAGACAAAAAGTAATATTTATTGTATGACCCCTTCATGTCTTTCTTTCATTGTAAGCCAGCGGAGAGGCACCGACATTTGTGACTGTATAGCTGGAATGCCTAAAGCACATCTATCTGAATGCTCTGGTTCAAATGACTTGTCATTCAAAATGCCACCTCCCACATGGGAGGAAGACAAACTTTGAGCAGAAAAAGGATCTGTTAAAATGTATAATAAAGATGTAGTTTACCACTTAAAGTATATTTTCTCTACTTCCTTATTCCGTTAAAAAATAAAAGTCCAAAAACTTTAAGGTTTTGTGTGTGTGGGCCAGATTCTCAGCTGTTGCAAATTGAAGTCAAGGGAGTCAAACTGATTTATATCAACTGCCCTAGGTATGCAAATATAGAGTAACATGAAAGCAAGCTGTGTACTGAGATTCAATTCAGACATCAAAATGTCATCTAAAGGCCTGAATAATAAAGGTAAATAATAAGTCTTCTTTTGATCTTTCAGCCCACAAGAATTTTGGAGCATATTCATGACAAATTACTTCTAGAATGACTGAGTAAATAGTTGAGACACACGCACATATCTACACTTCCATTCAAATATGCGGAATATCTTAAAAACTGAGGGCTTGACCACTGAATGGTCATAATTTCAGCAAATTTCTGCTCCATTGATTGCACCTCCAGAAGTGAGCATGCGCCCATTTGGCTTTTACACAAATTGAAGAGTTGGACATTCACCAGTGCAATTTGCATGTCCAGATCTTGTCTGAATGCACAAAACAGGTGCCTATGCAATTTGTAGGCTTAACCCATTGTTCATACAAAACTTAGCATGAAAATGTGGAGGAAATTTGTCTCTAGCCACCTGATGGCATTTTTTTCAAGAGATAGTCTTGTCTTAGCTTTTGTGTTACAACCAAATTTCAATTTAGGCAATTGCAGTCTAGCTATTTCTCCAATTCTTCCTGTAATTTCATTTGGACTAGATTCTCAGATGGTGCAAACTGATATAGTTCTTGAAGTCAATAGAGATGACCCTGTTTAGCTGAGCATTTTGGCCTGCATATTTTCACCTCCTATGCTAAACTAATGTTGCTTTGTGCTGTCAAAGAGCCTCCATGTTCTACCCCAGAAATGGCTGAATTTCTGAGGTAGATGTACCTATATATATAGAAGCTCTTAAATACTTTAGCTTGAAAAGCACTCATAAAGGTGTGTTATTTATAACATTATAATATTATATTATAAGTTTGTTTAATGGCAACTTTAACTGAACTGAGCTTTTAATATAAAAGCTTCAAATGGAAGTTGGCATAAGCAAATTGGGAGAAAATATGCATAGAAAATAAATAATACACAAAATGTATTTTCCTGTGAAAAACAGCCACCAAATAGAAAGCAGCTAAAATGAGATACACCTTGAAAATAAATCTCTAATAAGGAATATTTTGTTGAGATGAGTGACACTTTTTATCTCTCTGTGTAAAATAATTTCAGTACGCTTCTTCCTGTACATAATGCTGGAACCTGATGTGTATAGTATCCTTCTTTAATGCTTTAAGTTAAGCACATAAAGTTCTATCTAATATTTTGGTAAGATGCTTCCTATATCAAATATGGTAATATAAGAGAGAGATTTCTGGAAGTAGAAATCTCAATTTGAGTGTAAAACCCAGGAAGCTGGAAAGAAATTTTTAATACAAAAATGTATCTACTGTATGTGCTACTACATAGAGACTAACCAAAAAAAAAGAAAAAACCCTCTAAGCTGTCAAGAACTGCAATATGATAAAAGGAGAAATGATGAAAAGGGAATGGCACCTTGCAGCTGACCGTATAAAAGCATAAATTCCTCCTGGGAATTCTGTATATAAAAGATAGGTTTCAGTACTTTCCTAAGAACACTGGATCACATTAACTTATTCAAACAGGAGGTCAGATCTCAATGTTCAGGTTTAAAGCTGTCCCACTCACTCCTTGATAAGGAAAAATTGACAAATCACACTTTTGAATAAACTCATTTTAATCCTTTTCTTCCTTTTGAAGTAATAAAAATATCCCTGTCATGCAGTTACCATTGCATTTAATGGCTGTCATTTAGCAAAATGGAGAAATGATATCTGAGCATAATGCCTTCCAATATGGCTAATAGCATTTTACATGAGGAAAAATACTTTTATTTTACATGAAAATGACTGTTACTCCATGATTATTATTGAAAATTCAGCTGCTTCTCCTATTACAGTGGATTGATAAGAATAGCTATAACTCTTGCCTGTCATTTATGTAAAAGAAGACTAACATAAATCCATCCATATTTTAATGTTAGGCATAACATCCGTTAGTGCTTATCCAGAGTCTTGCCTAATTATTATCACTTCACATGATTGCCATTTAGCAGTTTAAACAATAAAAATTTTGAGAATCTCAAAAAATGATACAGGCTATGCTTTTTTTGTTCTGTTTTACTAAATATGGCATTTGCACAGAATTTGTCACTTTTGTCATAATTTGGAGCAATATTCCTGGATAAGTAGGCTTTAATTAATCCTAAATTACAATGGAATGTATATGGAATTACAGGTGACATCCGCATCAATATCAAATGAGTTCATCATGATTAAACTTATTACCATTTTTAATTAACCTTGTGTGCCCCTGTATGCAAAATGCACATTCACTGAATTGCATATATGATTTGCAGCTCCACTGAAAACAAAAACCTGCTGTTCAAGAAGTGGCCATGGAAGGCAAATAAAAGGCCACCTATCTGCTCAACTGACACATGAAAGACTAGAGTTCAAGAATAGCAGACAGGTTCCAGATCTGCTGACTTGGGAACTAAAACAATGCACAGCACTAATAAACAGAGATCTTTGGAAGGGTAAGTGCATTTGCTTCTCCATCCCAGTGCTTCTTCCATGCCTTGCCTTTGCTGGAGTCTTTACTGAAGTGACACTAACAGGAGATTTGAAAATGTATCGCATTCTTCATGGTCCTTGAATGGGAGAGTGAAAAGATAATTGTACTGAAGACACAAGGGATTAATTGAGAATAAGCAACTGGATGGACAGTGCCTAAGATCCAATGATCGAAAAGGGTTAAGCATCCTGCCAAAAATCAGTACATAGGCTCACTCATTTAAATCATAACTATTTTCACTTGTACATTAAAAAATTGACTGCTTCTCTGCAGAGCTTAACTGGTGTATGGAAATGGGGATATATATTTGACCCTACTTTGGCACTACAAGATTACAGTATGAGACCTTTTTCATAGCTGTCCAGCTTAGTGAGAGGGAAAGTTTGGCATGGCCTTGCCTCATTATAATTTTTCACTGTCCTTTCTTGGGTGGCTTGTGCCCCAAGTAAGACTGTTCCCCTTTTTCCCTTCTACACCTGTGAAAGGGGCAGCTAAACTAATAAGGTCATCAATGTTTGCTTAAGATAGAGAGACATGGAGTTTCTACATATGTAGTATTTCTGCTGTGATCACTTTGTTTGGATTGCATGACCTTCTAGATAAATTCATTACAGGTAGAATAAGAGAACAATTGTGGCACAAACCTACAACAGACTGTAGGTGAGGACTGTCTCTGATTGTTATTTACTTATACAGTGCCTAGAATAATACAGTCTTAATCTACATGTAGCGTCCATAAGTGCTAAAAATAATAAATAGTAATATCATCTATGATTTAAGTAAATTACAGAAATCCATTAAAATGGCTAGTCCTGGACTATTTTATAAACATCTGTTCCCCCATCCTTACAATCTCTATGGAGGGAAGAAAAAAAAAGACATCCTACAAATCAGTCTACTGATCTCCTGATATGTTTGAAGTCAGTCAGGACTTTGGGATATGCAGTGTTGTCATAACTGTGTTGGTCCTAAGACCTTAGAGAGATGAAGTAGGTGAGGTAATATCTGAGGAAGAGCTCTGTGTAGCACAAAAGCTTGCCTCTCCCCAGCAGAAGTTTGTTCAATAAAAGATATTGCCTCAGCCACTTCATCTCTCTACTTTGGGATATGTCATTGTTGCAAAGGGGAACATCTCTTTTCTATTACTCTTGTGGTTGATCATTAATGTAACTACATTTAATACATGCAGGGATGGCTCCAGGCACCAGCATTCCAAGCAGGTGCTTGGGGGGGCAATCTGCAAGGAGCGGCAGTCCATGTGTTTTTGCCCCCAAGCAGCATGCTGAATTACAACCTCAGACGGCGGGGGCAGTCCGTGTGCCATTAGAATGGCATGTGCCTTTCCGCGACGGTGGCAATTCGGCGGCAGCTTCTCTGTTCAGCTGTCCGCGGCAGCGCTGCTTCTCTCTTCACATGGACAGGCATATATGCAATTCGGCGCGCTGCTTGGGGTGGCAAAAACAGTAGAGCCGGCCCTGAATACTTGCTTGATTGTTTTCTGATCATTGTGAGATTAATATGGTCGTATGGAAATTGTGTCTTGTCCATATTATTGTCTGATGTCCAAGAGCAAAATTGAATTGGTAATTATTTCAGACATGTACAACATCAAAACACTTTTCCGTAGCGAATATAAGGATATTTCTTTTGCATGATACAAAAGCCAAAATCCTCAGAAGGTATTTACTCACTTAATTCCCATTGAAATCAATGGTAGATAGTCATTAAATACCTTTTGAGGATGTGGGCCAAAGTGCATACAGATGGACTGAAACAAAGGCAGTCTTTAGGGTTGACATTTATTATAGAGAAAGAAATTATTTTGTGCTAATGGTGTCACTGTTTTTCCACTAAAGAGAGAGTTGTCTCAGGATGTAGAAGGTACAGATAAAAGTAAAAAGAACAATGCAGTCACTGTAATAAGGTAATTACCAATTCCTTTCCAGTTAGCCATTCTGCAGGAATTGCACAGGCCTGCCTTGGCATGGAGGTCACTATTTTAGCAATTTAGTCTTGTTGAACCTCATGGTCCAATTTCCATTTTGCAGGCATAATCACAATCCATCAGATCACATTCTTCTTGACTCATTAAAAAATTACCGGGAGGCTGCTCTATAGGCTATTTAAGAAGACATGAGCTATGGAAAGGTGTCACAGGTACAGTTGGGAAAATAATAGATTTTTCAGTTCACTGACAAATCTGAAAAATTGGAAAAGTTGAGCCATAAACCATTTATATTTATATTTATTTACTGGAAATTTACATAGCCCCCAACACCTTTGTGCCTAAGTTTGGCATTCTGTCTGCTCGAACTATGAGAAAGGAGAAGAGAACCTACTGCAAATCACTGTGCTTTCTCTGGTGCATACATCACCTCAAATCTCCCATCTCCAGCTAAGCTGGTGTTTGTATATTAAATGTGTTGTGTATGTGAGATTCTCTCTCTTTCTCTCTCTCTCCCCCCTCCTCCCTCCCTCTCTGGAAGCTGCTATTGTATATTTGTATGAAATTTCAAACATGAAATGTTGGGTCTGAGATGGATTTTTCAACTTACTCAGGAGAAATGTTTTGGCCTGCAAAAACTTGAACAGAAAAGCTGTGTGATATGATTTGGCAAGAAGCTCTGCAAACTTTCATGGAATATTTGCAGTAGCTACACCCGTCCTACTTTTAATTCTCAGTAATGGAACCCATAATACTTATTTGTTATAAAGAGAACTATCCTATGATAGATTGAGAGATTTGCTACTGCCTTCTCATTCACCCAAAACCTCCAATTAATTTGACTGTCTTCGGTGGACATTTTAGGAGCCAAAGAATTTAGTAGAACTCTCATTTGATATCACTTACTAACATAGATTACATAATAAATACATATGTGTCAACTGAGAAATAATTTTAAAATCTAACAATGATTTGAATTTTTATAATGTATTGCCTATAAAACTTTTGGACAACAATATCACAAGTACTGCACATGTGAAACTGTAGGCTACAGTACTGTTTTGTAATGCAATGTGCTCCTCCTATGACTGCAAGTATGGGATAAAAGGATTTGCTTTTCATTATAGGACAAATTAAATTTTAATTGCCTGTTAAAACACAAATGTCAAAAGCAAATCTTCAAGCCAGGGTTGTGATCCTCTCATATAGCATGTTATATTCCCATTTAAATGTAAATTAATTCTTTTCTTCATTTTAAATATATTTTTCACAGAACATATTAAAGTTTTATTTCAAAACACTAAGCTGTGATGTATCTGTACAGAAAAGTACATTTGACAGTATAGGCAGATCGAGTTTCAGGTTTCATATTAGAAACTTTTCCTCATGTCATCATATCTAATCTCTCTGTATTTACAATGTCTGAACCTTATTAGTGAATCAGATTTCTTCAACAAAATAGGTTCTAACATTTATATCCTGAAATGTGCACTAGCCACAGTGCAAAACTAGTGACTAACTATCAAAGTTAAGGGCCAGATTCATAAAGGAACTTTGGCATTGCAATGCTCAAGGAAGTCACCTGGCAGGAGCCTGGGATCACAGAGAAAACTGATCTGGGAGTCACCTGACAGAGGGACTGGAAGATTATAAAAGGGCAGTAGCTGATCTATTCAGGTCTTTGGCCATTTGCACTGCTTTAAGCAGAGAAATTGCTACAGGAACCTGATGAGACAGTGCCTACCCACCAGAACTCAGATGGACTCCCAAGGAAGGGTGAGCTGGAGTGAAGAGCATGGCATTTAGAATGTATGTTGTTTTCTACGTTATCTACATTCTGTGCTTTATTTGTTAAGTAAACAACAGTGTGTTAGACTCCTGTACAAAGTATCTGTGCATTTTATGTTTCACCAACCACATGCCCCCTTGACCAGGTACACCAGAAGACTCATATCTTTGGGTGGAGTTCTGGGAGAAGATGTGTTTAAGCCATGGGGGCGATTAGCACTGGTCTTAGGGTCTGGGAAGGGGATTGCATGGTTGCAGTCCTCAAAAAGGGGGGCTGAATAGATGATATGCATCCCAAGAGTGTGTCTATAACCTAAAGCAGTTGCAATGCCTGGCCTCTGTTTAGACTCTAGAGGCTAAAATGACCTAGGGATTAAGCAGAATAAGAAATCTGGTGAGTAGCCACACTGATTTGAGCTTTGATGTGCTCTGATAATGCCTATGGATTCAGGTCCTTTTGGGGAGTTAGGCAGAGGAACACCTAGTCTGAGACTCCCATATAGGTGGCTTTTCACATGCCCACTGACAAAGTGAGGCACCTGTGGCAATGCAGTATCAACACAGGTTAATGCACGTCAGTTGTGCCTAAATGTTGGCCAAAAGTATTTAGGCACCTACATCCCTTTGTGAACCAGTCCAAGATCCAAAGTTGGTGTACATCAGTGCAGTGGAGGTCTGCTGTCTTGCATTAGCTGTGCATCTGTCTCTCAATCTTCCTCCAACACATTTTTGCTCTGATTTACTAGCATATTAAAATAGATCATGATTAAAACTAAGTATTAGGAGTGTTTACCCATTAAGTGTAATTTAGCCTGTATGACTTACGAATGGAAAATAAAAGGCATTATTTTAAAGTCATAGGGTTACAGACATGGCCATACTGGTTCAGTTTCATTCAATTATCATTCAAATATGGAATGTAATTGTAAAACTTATGGAACTATGAAAGTGGAAATTTATAATGATGCAGTCTTAATTTCATTAATTTAACACATAAAGCAGATATTACACTAAGACAGACGTCAAATTAAAAACTCTCAGACTCTAATTAGCTTTAGAAGTCTCTTATGTCTAATTGATATGGTTGTCATAATTAATTTAAAAACTGATTTCAACCTGGCCATGATGCATTCACTAGCAGCCTTTAAGGAAATATAAAAATCAGACATGTTTTTGTAACCAAGTTTGGATTTACAATAAAGTCTTGGATTGACTTTGATGAACTTTAGATAAAAATCACCTGAAATGTAAAACAGAACTAAAACATACAACATTAAGACTGCTTAAATGAAGTTGTCTGCACTGCAAAGCCAATGCAAATGTCAATGCCTTTTGTAACAAGTGCAGTAGAGCAACTCATTTATAAACATCCCCACAAGTGATACCATATCGTTTTGAACATATTTATCTTAGAAAAAGAGCAAAAGTGCAAACTGGAGGCCCAGTTCACCACTAAGTCACTGCAGTTTTGCACTAGTATAACTCCATTGATACCAAAGAAGTTATAACAGCAGACTAACAATGGTGAATCAGGTCCTGGACATTTACTCTAATTCACTAGTCATTAGAGCTGTCTGAGTCCCTAAATACCTTATCCCAAGTGTCACAGAAATGATAATCCCTACATATCAGGAGGTAAGAGTTAACCTTAAACTTGAAGTATTGTTTTACAATGTATGGACTAATTAAGTAAATCCTTTACACCTTAACTGGGCAAACAGCCTCAAACAGTTAACTAGAAATAAATTGATTTTAGTCTGACTATTTGTATGATTAAGGAAAGAATTGTTAGGTTCTAAAACAGTTGGAGAAATTGAACAATTAGATTACAGCGTTTTCCACACTAGAGAAGCAAATTTATTATATTCCAGGCTATAAATATTACCAGCAAATGTATATCCTCGATTTGATGCCAGTCAGAGCTTATGCTTATCTCTTTCTTGAATGCCAGTTTGTGTAGATTATATATTTAAGGCATGTGAGAAAAGAGAAAGTGAAGGATAATGAGTAGCCATCCTTGGGTATTCATAGGAGAATGAATGGCTATGAAGTGATAGGGCCAGGAAATGAGCCCTAAAAAATGTGGGATATCAAGGTTATAATGAGTGTAGCATCAAATTCTGCTCTCTTTACGCACTCTAATGCAGGATTTCTCATACAGAGGTTGCCACTTCTGTAGGGGAAGCCTCTGGCAGGCCAATGGGAGCTGCTGGAAGCGGCGCGGACTGAGGGATGTACTAGGACCCGCCAGGGGCTTTCCCTACAGAAGTGGCAACCCCTGTTTGAGAAACCCTGCTCTAATGGCTTCATTGACTTCAGTAGGGAAACAAGTGGGAATAAACAGGAGTGGCACCAGGGTTTTTGGCGCCCTAGGCGGGGGTCCTTCCGCACTCCCAGTCGTTGGCGGCAATTCTGCGGCGGGGGGGTCCTTCTGTGCTCCTGGTCTTTGGGGCACTTCGGCGGCGGGTCCAGGAGCGAGTGAAGGACCCGCCGCAGAATTGCCGATGACGACCCAGAGTGCAGAAAGACCCCCCCGCACCGCCAAATTGCCGCCAAGGGCTGCAAAATGCCGCCCTCCCAAATCCTGGCACCCTAGACGACTGCCTAGGTCGCCTAAATGGAAGCGCCGGCCCTGGGAATAAAGCAAGGCAAGACCTGGCCTATAGTTTGTAAACTGTGGTGGGAAGCATCTGGAATTTTTTCTTTGACTTTTATGGGCCAGATCCCACTGAAATAGCTCCACTAAATGGGGTAGTGAATGTAGCTGCACCAGATGTCACCACCTGATTATCTGGCCCTTTGCCTGCTTATTAGTATTTTTGTGAATAGGTGAATAGGAAAGCTGGAATAAAATATTCAGCAAATATATATACAGCAAATATTCAGTGCAATAATTTACAGATTCCAAAACTAGCTTTGTGGTTATATTTTCCCCATTGTTTTGGTGCAATTCACCTCCTGCTTATATTGCATTTACAAATCACACTATTATCTTGGACAGATAGATAAATACCATCTATCTACCTTATATTCTTAACCCTGGAAAACTACAGCCACACTTCCATTCCAACTTGAGAGTCCTCATCCAAGAATTGTATGTTCCATGGATACTTCAGACTTCTGTCTCCATATTCTGAATTCATGTCAATCTGACATTTATTCATATGAGACTGTTTTTCAGTCTGATTCCTTAGGGCTTTACAGCCACTGATATTCAATATTTTATCTGAAATTATAGCCATGGGCAAATTCTCCTCACATGTGCACCATTGAACTTCACGGCTACTCTGGTGAAACTGAAAGGAGAATTTGACTCCCTGATTTAGTTTCTCTCAGCTCAGCATAGTTCTGAGTGAAACAATTCAATCTAATTCTTAGAGGCAATTGAGACCTAAGTACCCTCATCTTTGCTATTAATTTGTTCCAGCTGGTGTGTTTTATAATCAGATGAAGTGTTTGATATTTTAGGTTAACAAAGTCTAGGGGGTAAGAATCTGGATGCATTTCTGGCCCAAAGAGGCTAAGAATGGAAAATCAAATCTATCTCTGACCAGTCCAGCCTTATCACTGTCTCTCTGGAGCATTTACATCTTTGTAACAAACCACAAAGCTTATGGTTTTTCTTAAATCAGAAATGAAAAAAAAAAGAGAGAAAGTAGATGAACTTACATGGGAAGCCATTAAAATCCCCTTCCCCATTCTGCTCTGCCCATATGTTACTCCTCCCTAACGTTTCCCTTAGAATTAGAGATCACATGCAAATTTACATTTTTAAAGAGTGGTGAATTAGATAATTGTCTGCAAATGAAGAGTTATAAAAAGCCATGGCAACATAATAAGACAGTCATATAAGACTAATTATCACTTTTTTGGCTTACAATAGCTGTCATCTTTTCCTGCTGAAAATCAGAACACTAAACACCAGAAGAAAAGTGGAAAACAATAACAACTGCAGAAGCATGTAAAAGAGCTATTTTCTGCCTTGCTAGATGTAATAAAGTGCTTGCATATGAATAGTCATTCATCATGAAAATGAATAGTCATTTGTTAAACTTATATTGCATAGAAATGAAAAGAAGCTTAAAAAGAGGCTCTTCATTAAAATTTAGACAAGATTTTTCTATTTTACATTTTTTCCTCAAATTGTCTGGCCTTTTAAGTTCCATGAGGAAAAAATGTGATTTTTGTTGTTGTTTCTTTACTTCTCATCTGGCTCGATTAATTGCCTCTGGGCTGGATCCTAGGCTGCTAGAAATTGGAATAACTCAGTTGCCTCCAAAGGAGCTAGGCTGATTTACACAAGCTGAGGATCTCACCCTCTGTGCCAAGGCTTGCGGAGCCCTGCTTTTTGGGAATAACTTGAGTGTGCGTGCCAAACATCCTTTCTGGGAGTAAGAGTCAATAACTTGAATATTCAAGTAAAGTGAAAACCAAAAGCTTGAAAGTCTAGCTAAATGCAGTCATTTATAAGTTATGAGCAAATGCTAGCAATTTGGCGGGGGTTAGAGGGGTAATATTTACCTAACTTGGCTATTTTAGAGTACATCTACACTGGAGCTGTAGGTGTAACTTCCATCTTGAGCTACTGCACTAAGGGTAGAATAGTAGCCAGGATGGCACAAGCAGACTAGAGTCCATGCTAGAGTATGTATCTAGTCTTTGAAAAGGAATCCTACTTGGGGTGGCTAGCTCGTCCCACAGCTTGCACAGCTAGGGCTACACTTCTATTTTCAGTGCACTAGCTCAATCACAGCTGGTGCAGCTATGTCCAACTGAATTGAAAATTACCCCTTTAGCTCCAGTGTAGACATATCTGTAGTTGAGGTAGAGACTAGAGACGCTGCAAGAGAGAAAGAATCATAGTGTTTGTTTTGGAAAGTGAGTTTGTATTTTTTTTCCCTTGTCTGGTTTGTTTATTATAGCATTAAGTGCCTTTAAATGTCTTGCAATCACTCCATTTGATACTGTTAGTAGTGTGAAAATCATACAAGGTCTAGAGATAAAGTTTGGTTAGAATAAACATCCAAAAATTTATATTCTTATCAAAAGTTTAATTACCCTTTTAATATAGAAAGGCCCTCTTCTGGACAAGCCTAAGCCACTCCTCCTTTCCCTTCCACCTACAGTTTTCTTTCACAATAGCCATGGGAAACCTTCAAGTACTCAATTCCCCACCCCTACTCCCCAAGAAATAATTATGGCACTTCATTCTCATCCATGAACTGGCATATGTGACCACAGTCTACGACCCCCACACCCATCCAAGCCTACAACTCAGGCACTAGACCTCCAATTTCAAGTGTGTGGCCCTTTCTCCCAATCTAATTTGAGCCCCACTGCCCCTGAATCTTATCTTCTTTCCCATTCTCACACAGTCTGTGAACTCTGCCAACTGCAATCTGCACAACTCAGTCCTGGTACACAAGAATCTTTCTCCTTCCCAAGTCCAGCTGACCACACTTAAATAAATAAGTGCAGCTTATATATGGACTGCATTGCAGACAACTTTTTATTTCAGAAAGTTGAAAAAGCTACTAGGGGGGAAGCTGTTCTAGACTTGATTTTAATAAATAGGGAGGAACTTGTTGAGAATTTGAAAGTAGAAGGAAGCTTGGGTGAAAGTGATCATGAAATCATAGAATTTGCAATTCTAAGGAAGGGTAAAAGGGAGTACAGCAGAATAGAGACAATGGATTTCAGGAAGGCAGATTTTGGTAAGCTCAGAGAGCTGATAGGTAAGGTCCCATGGGAATTAAGACTGAGGGGAAAAACAACTGAGGAAAGTTGGCAGTTTTTCAAAGGGACGCTATTAAGGGCCCAAAAGCAAGTTATTCCGATGGTTAGGAAAGATAGAAAATGTGGCAAAAGACCACCTTGGCTTACCCTTGAGATCTTGCGTGACATACAAAATAAAAAGGCGTCATATAAAAAATGGAAACTAGGTCAGATTACAAAGGATGAATATAGGCAAATAACACAGGAATGCAGAGGCAAGATTAGAAAAGCAAAGGCACAAAATGAACTCAAACTAGCTATGGGAATAAAGGGAAACAAGAAGACTTTTTATCAATACATTAGAAGCAAGAGGAAGACCAAGGACAGGGTAGGCCCACTGCTCAATGAGGAGGGGGAAACAGTAACGAGAGACTTGGAAATGGCAGAGATGCTTAATGACTTTTTTGTTTCAGTCTTCACTGAGAAGTCTGAAGGAATGTCTAATACAGTGAATGCTTACGGGAAGAGGGTAGGTTTAGAAGAGAAAATAAGAAAAGAGCAAGTAAAAAATCACTTAGAAAAGTTAGATGCCTGCAAGTCACCAGGGCCTGATGAAATGCATCCTAGAATACTCAAGGAGTTAATAGAAGAGGTATCTGAGCCTCTAGCTATTATCTTTGGGAAATCATGGAGACGGGGGAGATTCCAGAAAACTGGAAGGGGGAAAATATAGTGCCCATCTATAAAAAGGGAAATAAAAACAACCCAGGAAACTACAGACCAGTTAGTTTAACTTCTGTGCCAGGGAAGATAATGGAGCAGGTAATCAAAGAAATCATCTGCACACACTTGGAAGGTGGTAAGGTGATAGGGAATAGCCAGCATGGATTTGTAAAGAACAAATCATGTCAAACTAATCTGATAGCGTTCTTTGATAGGATAACGAGCCTTGTGGATAAGGGAGAAGCAGTGGATGTGATATACCTAGACTTTAGTAAGGCATTTGATACAGTCTCGCATGATATTCTTATAGATAAACTAGGAAAGTACAGTTTAGATGGGGCTACTACAAGGTGGGTGCATAACTGGCTGGATAACCGTACTCAGAGAGTAGTTGTTAATGGCTCCCAATCCTGCTGGAAAGGTATAACAAGTGGGGTTCCGCAGGGGTCTGTTTTGGGACCGGTTTTGTTCAATATCTTCATCAACGATTTAGATGTTGGCATAGAAAGTACGCTTATTAAGTTTGCGGACGATACCAAACTGGGAGGGATTGCAACTGCTTTGGAGGACAGGGTCAAAATTCAAAATGATCTGGACAAATTGGAGAAATGGTCTGAGGTAAACAAGATGAAGTTCAATAAAGATAAATGCAAAGTGCTCCACCTAGGAAGGAACAATCAGTTTCACACATACAGAATGGGAAGAGACTGTCTAGGAAGGAGTATGGCAGAAAGAGATCTAGGGGTCATAGTAGACCACAAGCTTAATATGAGTCAACAGTGTGATACTGTTGCAAAAAAAGCAAACGTGATTCTGGGATGCATTAACAGGTGTGTTGTAAACAAGACACGAGAAGTCATTCTTCCGCTTTACTCTGCGCTGGTTAGGCCTCAACTGGAGTACTGTGTCCAGTTCTGGGCACCACATTTCAAGAAAGATGTGGAGAAATTGGAGAGGGTCCAGAGAAGAGCAACAAGAATGATTAAAGGTCTTGAGAACATGACCTATGAAGGAAGGCTGAAGGAATTGGGTTTGTTTAGTTTGGAAAAGAGAAGACTGAGAGGGGACCTGATAGCAGTTTTCAGGTATCTAAAAGGGTGTCATCAGGAGGAGGGAGAAAACTTGTTCACCTTAGCCTCCAATGATAGAACAAGAAGCAATGGGCTTAAACTGCAGCAAGGGAGATTTAGGTTGGACATTAGGAAAAAGTTCCTAACTGTCAGGGTAGTTAAACACTGGAATAAATTGCCTAGGGAGGTTGTGGAATCTCCATCTCTGGAGATATTTAAGAGTAGGTTAGATAAATGTCTATTAGGGATGGTCTAGACAGTATTTGGTCCTGCCATGAGGGCAGGGGACTGGACTCGATGACCTCTCGAGGTCCCTTCCAGTCCTAGAGTCTATGAGTCTATGAGCTCTCAAGTCTTTGGGAAAAAAATAAAAATAAAAATAAAAAATTGCAGCACTGAAAAAGCTCCAGCAATAGATTCACAGATTTTATGTTCAGCAGGGACCAATATGATTACCTGTTACACAAACCAGTTTATCAGTCCAAATCTTGTGTCAGTCTGGGATCTCACTTACATTTTCCTTACACAACTCTGAATCCAAAGCCCTGGTATCCTCTGAAATTCTGAGTGAGAAAAAGGGTTGAGCCAGAAGAGTCCTACACAATCACTAATTTTTAGAAGGCCATTTCCTTGTATGAACAGCTGAGAAAGTACACTGCTCTCCTCTCCTCCCACTATGCACAATTTTCATTAGAAATTTTTTTAAAATGTATTAAAACAAACTAGAGGACCAAATTCTCAACTGGTGTAAACTGGTGGAGTTCTGAGTTCAATGAAACTTTATTACTTTATGCCAGCTGACGTTCTTGTCCATAGTACATTCCTGTTGAGATCATTTAATTTTCTCCAATATAATCACATGAAAATAGTAAGGCCCGAATCCTCTAAGGTATTTTGGTGCCTAACTCCCATTGACTGAAAGGGAGGTAGATGTCTAAATACCTTTGAGAGTCTGGAGGGGGTGTGTGTGTAATTATATAATCCCAGAAGCATTTCTTTGAAGTAAATGATATGTGGTAAAATTCTAAGGGCTGAGAATAAAAATAAATAGAGAATTATGATGCCAGGTAATATTTTTCCCAAGCAATATTTCCAGGCTTTCTGCAGCCTTGTCACAATGCATAAGGAAAACTGTAGCTCATATTTTTATCACTGACATGACCTCTCTCTTAAGACTATCAACATTTCAGAGTTGGGCAATATTTCAGTCACACACTAAAATACTGTAGGTAACACATATTGAAATTTCTTTAGTGTACTCCAGTGTCGTCTTGAAGGCAGTGAAATTGACAGTCTGCATCGGTACAGTTGTCACGATATACATGAGAAGTGTTCTTTGAATGATCATTGGGGGTCATGGCATTTGTAATATACAGAAGAGAAAAAAATAACCACAGAGAGTAACTTTTTAAAAAAAAAGGGATGTTCTGCAACTCTCTAAAAGTGTTGGAATACAAAAGTTTAAAATAACTCGTTAAGGTAATATTGAAAATGAAGTCAGCAGTGCTCAGAGTTAGAGAACTAAGAGTGAATATATGAATATATTATACCCTTAACCTAGACGCTGCTGTGCATATTAGAGACATACTTTTGAATGTAGATAAAAAATCTACTAAATTTAAATAAACAGATATAAATATTTTAATATTCAAGCACACTCTTTTCCTATATACTTAGAGGTTTAAAAAATGGCCTGCAATCAGAAGCTCCCCCCATGTTTGGAGTGATATGGAGAGGGGATGGAGTCTGGTCCTCGAGAGCAGAATCCACCACTGCAGTTTTAGTTCCAGGTCAGATCCAAAACTTGATGTGAAAGGAAGCTCCTTTATGGTGTAGATGGGATGCAATCTAGATTTCTTGAGAAATTCTCACAGGATTTTAATCCAATTTAGTAGATAGCACGTGAAAAGAGCTGTACTTGTAACTGACCTGGTCATTAAATGCAGTTTAGGTTTGTGTTTTCAGAAAGTGTGTGTGTGTGTGTGTGTGTGTGTGTGTGTGTGTGTGTGTGTGTGTGTGTGTGTGTGTGTGTGTGAGAGAGAGAGAGAGAGAGAGAGAGAGAGAGAGAGAGAGAGAGAGCGAGAAAAAATATATTGGCAATGGGCTCTCCTCATTAGACAGTAATTCTCCTTTGGCCTAAAACAATGGGCTTTGGTACATGCCTCATGTCAATAAAGTACCAATTCAGGTTTCTGACCATAACTTACTTTAGTATTGCTAAAATCCTGTAAACTGATCCTGTAAACCCCTCACCCTGACCCTGACCCTAACCCTAACTGAACCCTACTGTAAATCATCAGCAGTTTAGTTATCCAAGCCACCGATTTCTTTAGTCTCTCATCACACTTCATGAATGACATCAAGATCCCATTTAAAGCAGTGCTCAGCCAATGGAAATAATTTCACATTGCCCCAAGTTGAAGCATCAAATGAAAGTGTAAATTGCACTCTGAGCTGCAAGTAGCAATACAAGAGAAAATGGTCTGGTGCACACTTTCTAAAACTCCTTTAGATTTTGGGCTTTCACAGAGAAGCTCCTGAGTCCCCAGCCTCGCTCTACAGTCCAATGCACAACGTGACATGTTGAGCTGCACTGCATGGAATCATTTATTTTAGCAGTTTCTGTAGCAGTCGCCTTTAGCTGTGTACATGCTCTGTAATGCTGCTGTTCTTGTCCATTTTGTCAAAAGCTGGATATGTCTAGCTTGCTGTAAAGCTGTCTTCTGTCATTCACTAGTCTCATGTCTTGTCAAGTCTTTTCACTCACCATCAGACACCAGGATTTCTACTCTATATTTCCTATAGAAACCTCTCTGAATACCGTTGCAGTTCCTAATCCAAACTCCCTGCCACTTAAAGAATTATAGTATTTTTGAGAAAATAATAACTCTGAAGATTGTTGGTGATTTGAGAGGTTGCAATCTTCTCTATGAGTCATTATTCAAACTATATCCCACCAGGATGCTAGGGGATATTTTGCAACTGTATGTTCTGTCTTTAGACTACTACTGATTTGGGGGTGGGGAAAATCAAAGCAAACCATTTCAGATAAAGTTTGCTTTCTTTCTGTGCATGAATTATCTGCAAACAGGTGAAAATAACTGGATTTAATTGATCATTCAAAATTATTTGTTGAGATCATTCTTGAATGGCTCATTTTTGAGCAGCCAGTATTCAAGATTAGAGCTGCAGTGGGTAGCTTGAATTGGAAAGACTGTTGTTGTTTGTGGTCCCTGAATGATTATTTTTAATGCTTAGACTGAGACTTCTGATAAAAATACCTGTGGTCAAAATAATCTTCAATAGTCACTTAAATTTCACCGTTCTGGTGAATTTTCCTTCCAGTGAATTTGTTTCTAGAATATGGACAAAAAAGAAATAAAAATGGATTTAATTTGCTAATAAACGTGAAATAAATACATTTTTTAAAATATTGAAGCATGACAAACATATACAATGTTAATGATGCAATTTTCTTTCCTTCTAAAAATCACATTGTCCCTAGAAGCAATTATCCCATTGTTGAATGTTGTCTCTCTCAGCTACATCATGACCTACTACCATTATTTTTTTTGCAATGTCCATCTTACAGACATTGAAAGTTGCTCTGGGCAGGAATTCTGTGTTCTGAAATTTCATTTTGCACCCTAATAGTGCTACATAAAAGAAAATTAATGTTATAAAATTAAACATTTTATGTACTGTTTTCTCTGATATTCCCCATAGTAGTCTGAGAGACATTAGTACTTAGTAATAGGATGGGCACTCACCTCAGGAGTGCCCTCTTGTGTCAGTGTTGGCATTGCCCTACACACCCCCTGGCAGCTGCCCGATGGAGAGTGGTGGGTGTATCCCTGCCTCATTTTCCTCTTATGAGTTGTCAGTAAGTTCAGTGAGTACAGTTTAGTGAATGGTACCTTTAGTGGTGTCTAGTGTATTTAATCAGAGGTAAGAGAGACATGCAAGTAAGTTTTTGGCCCTGGTGTCCTAACTGGGTGCACAAGTTAATATTAGTCTGTTTTTCTCATCTGAGTCCATCTGCCTGCTCTGGCCACACACTTCACTAGTAAGGCCCTCTTGACCAGGACTCTCTTTGGGAGTCAGGTTTACTGCCATCACCTGGGGAAGGGTTCCTTCTCTGGACTCAGGGCTCCAGCAAAAGAAAAACTGCTGCAGCTCTTCTCTGGAGCAGTGTGGAATTCCCCAGCAACCTAGACCTCTTCCTACGTCTGATAAAATCCATTTGCTGGGACCAGGCCTTCCTCTGTCTTTGCCATGTCCAGCCCTCTCAGAACCAGCTGCCTGCAGAAGCATCTTTCCCAGATACCTTTTTCTAGTGAACTCTCTAACTCACTCCCTGGAGAGGTACCTTGCCTTAGGTACCTTTATGAGGCCTAGTGTCACCTAACTAATTAACTGTTGCCTAACCACCTAGGTAATTAACTACTGATGGGAGGATCTAGGTTGGTTTATTCTCTTTAGCAGAGCCTGTCACAGGTAGGCTGGTCCTGGACTCCCATGAGTGCTGGCTGGTGAGTCTTGCCCACATGCTCAGGGTTTAGCTGATCGCCATATTTGGGGTCGGGAAGGAATTTTCCTCCAGGGCAGATTGGCAGGGGCCCTGGAGGTTTTTCGCCTCCCCCTGCAGCGTGGGGCACGGGTCGCTTGCTGGTGGATTCTCTGCAGCTTGAGGTCTTCAAACCAATTTTGAGGATTTCAATAACTCGGTCCTGGGTTAGGGGTTGTTATAAAATTGGATGGGTGGGGTTCTGTGGCCTGCCTTGTGCAGGAGGTCAGACTAGATGATCATATTGGTCCCTTCTGACCTATGAGTCTATGAAAGAGCCAGCCCCAGTGACACACTTATTTAGTACTTCTGGGGCCTATGACTACATAGTGTGCTCCATTAAAGGGCAATATGTTCATACCAACCAGTACTAGAGCTTTTGTAGTAATATTTAATCACACACAAAAGCAGGACTGACAGTGCATTCAGTAGAAAGCAGTGCTGCACATACCATGTAAGAGGACACACAGCCAAGCAGACACACAGACACAAACACAGATTAGTACTCTATAGATACAGCATTTTAAATAACTTAGTGTATGTTCCAGATCTATTTCTCTCTCTTCTTGGCTGATATTTTACTTTGTAACTAGATTTGCTTGCTATATTTTTTTAAAGTTGTTATATTGGCTGTGGGAGATATAAGCTTAGGGAAATTTCTAACTAATCTGACACTTTATCCTCAAATTGATTCTTCTTCCACTTTCACTACTAAATAATTTTATTTATGAAGTACCTCTGTGCAAAACTCCCTGAGCAAGCTCTGTGCATCAAATAATAATAATTTAGAATCCATGAATAAAACATTATAAGCTCACCGTGAAAGAGTTTAACACACACACAAAAACAAACAAACAAACAAAAAACCCAAGGCCCCGTAGAAAGATGGTGAATAAAAGGGAGAGAGAAAGGAATAAACACAGGGCCAACAGTGGTTAAATATAAATATTGGTTAAAAAAGTTTTAAAATATATCTTGGAAACTTCTTTTCTGCTGCAGATCTCCCTCTTCTTCATTCAGTTTTGTCAGACCTACACCATGACCACTGGTACATCCCAGCTGCTGCCTCTGCTGCTCTTAAGCTGCCATGTTCATATCAAGGGCTGCTTCTATATTATGTCTTCCCCTTTTGGCACAGCCTGCTTGGCCTTCCAGCTTCATGCAATCCATGGTTGGTGGGATTTTGAAATGTCGTTCAATCCCAGTTCCATCCTGCCTTAGAGACAACATTTCAGAGAACTCAGGCCCCCAAACATTTTGATTACTTGGAAATTTCATGAGCAGATTATAAAATGAGGTCAAAATTCCACTGTGTTTTCTCTCGCACAGCCAATGTAATAAATATTATTACTTTTTAACACAGAAAGCAATCTAGTTATGAAGTAAAATATCAACAAGAAGAATTAGGTCAGTAGATGGTGCTATAATATTGGTTTTAGCTTGTCAGCAGTGATTTTTGAAGAAAGGTTTATAGCATGATTAATGTTTCTAAACACACAATAAAATAATACATATGTATGTTTATATATAAAATAGTCAAAATTATTTTATAATTCTATAACTTTGGAGTTTTATATCAAATTTATTTTGTTGTGTACAACTTTCCAGAAAACTAGACACAGCTCTGGAAGCTGTCTGGTTCTCTCTCTCCTGACAACACTGTTTATTAAATGAACTGTTTCAAAACTTTCCACTGTTTTTTTGTTTTGTTTTTTAAATGGATTCACTTTTGCCCTGTCTTCATGCAAACATCCTTTATGTCACTGAGACAAGAGATCATCAATATTACTGATACTTTTAATAAGGAAGGCAATTCAGTTAGAAAAGAAAGCCCTTTATTATCATTATTATTTATGACTGCACTGTCATAGGGCTTAACCCCCATCACTTGCAAGGCAAGGGAAAGAAACCCAATTAGTCATGCTCAGCATCTAGGGGGCATGGCGTGGCCAGAGGAAGATGAGTTATAAGTAGACTGATGGAGTGGGAAAGATGATATAGAAGAGAAGCCTTTCTGATTAAGAGAAACCCTGGGCTGGGATGCAAAAGGCAGGATACTGCAAGGGAACCACACTGAGGTCTGGGTAGGTGGAAGGACTATTAATTTGAAGACATGTTTGAACCTTTATTTGGACTTGCTAGTGGTACTTGAGAAGGGGTTTAGAGTTTGATGTGGTTTGGCCAGAGGGCCAAGCTACACAATGCCCTGAGTGGGAGCTGGGAGAAGATGCATGCTGAGAAAGGCTATTGAGGAAGAGCCTGGTAGGGGACAGCAGGGATGACGACCCAGTGCAATACTGCAATTTAGAGACAAAGGAGTGTCCATGACTTGAGAACTCACACAACATGTGTGTTCATGGTATTTAATGCATAATTGAAGTGCAAATTCCTTGCCTTGAATATCTTACACCCTTAATTGTGCTATATGAGGGGTGGGGTGTTAAGGTGAGTGCAATGCAGGTTTGTCATTGTTCATATCGTAACATTTTGCCACAGCTGTACATTGGGAGAGCTGGAGCAATTCTGTTTCAGAGATACACAATGACTCCTAGAGACACCTGTTGTGTTAGGGGAGTGCAATCTGCAGCACTCGTTTTGAGGGACACAGAATATGCCTTTCCATGCCGCCGTTCAGCTCTACTAGCTCTCAGCCAGGTCTTTGCCTGCTCCATGCCCTTGACCTTTGCCAGCTCTGGTTTTGACTAAGTTGTACTTGGAAGAAAAAAACTTTGGTAAGAGTCTCTGCCATCCCCTGAACACAGAGCTGCAATTCTGGCCAGTCCTTATATATGGAACCTAGGGGTTGAGGAGCCTCTTTAATCCCATCCCTATCACTACATGACAACATAAGAGCAGGTCATGATGTGGCCCTACATGTCAGGGCTTGTTTATGGGGCAAGTTACTGTGCGGCCAGTTAGAGTAAGAATTTACAGCACACCAGTTTGCCAGGCTGTAAGATGCCATCTGGGCACGGCTACAGTGCAGTGACAGTCCCAGAATGTGATTTTGCAGTGACAACACAGTAAGTTACAGTGTGGCAAGATGGTACGCTTTAGATTCACACCCTGGCTTGAGCGATGGTAATGTCAATGTGATGGTAACGTATGCGATGGTAACGCCAATGATTCAAAAATCACCTGCCCACATATTCAAAATTAAGACAATAGGGAGCATCCTGTACAAAGTTATTCTTTTTTGAGGTATAGGTAACAGTCAGCAGGGTGCAACTAGCGGAGGGCTGCACTTTCACCTCTTTTTATCCATGGGATGGCTTAAAACTAAACCAATCAATTAGTTCAATATTGATAAAGTCTCCCCAAACTGTGCATGTTAAAGCACTCACTGCATTTGGAATATCTTCCACAAGCACATGACATGTCAGAAACAATAATTTGTGGGCATTACCCAGAGCAAACACTCTAGCTATATAAAGTCTTTTAGAAAATGTGGCTGAATGAACATTATGATGTAATCATGTCACAGGGAAGCCAAGTAAACCTTCTGTGTGAACAGAATAATCCATTCATTGTGGTGAAGGCCCTGCACAAGCTATTCGATTGTGTACTGAATTCCACAGTCAGAAAAGGAAATAGTGTGTGGCGTGACTTTCTCTCTAGACTTTCTGCTGGAGAAGAGTATTGGGAGGGAACTCTGCTGCCAGAAGTTGAAATTGGGTTTGTATGCCTGCCTGGGGTTTGAGGATGGAACAGACCAGCAGTAGCTGAGGCTCTGCAGGACCTCAAGCAGACACTTGTCTCACTCGAATGTGGGTTTACAACTGAACTAAGACATGACAAAGTTGTTATAATCTATGTTGGGAGAGTTCACAGGCTGACCTGGATCAGGATTATTTGGAATTTCTTTCTTTCACTTGACTTAAAAGTTTCTGTTCTTTTCCACTTCGACAAGGTGAGAACTATGTAGTGGGGTAATCATAATCATAAATACTGTATATTTTGGCCATAACACAATAGTACAGGCAATAGCAGGGTGGGTCATCAGAGGTGCTTCCCATTAAATAAAATTAATAGGTGGCCACTAGTACCCAGTGGGACAGAAGTAGGTTTGTTTGGTCCTCACTGAGGGACTGCTTCTCTCTTTGCCATCCTGCCCTGTGCTGAAACCAAAATAAATGTAGCTGAAAGGAGTCACAGCACCACCACTGCTTTAGTTTGCAGAAGCTTCTTTAAAGCAGAACTAGGCAAGTTACTACTTTCAGATTAGTAGCAAATATTCATTCATTCAAGCTTCCCACATCCTGATCAATGAGGTGTAAAGATATAATTGGTTTATAGTAGCATAGTAGGACTTGCAAAGCACTTGTTAGGGAACAGGTACTAGACTTTTACATGTGTTTAAGTTCTTGACTCTAACAACTCTGAATAAGTTTCAGTCAGAAAGAAGTGATCATTTTGGAATACTAATTTCTCTTTAGAAAGTACTTGGAAAAAGTGCGTAACTGAAAAATCAAGCTAAAGAGCTGATTATGTCAGTGTATAGAAAGAGCATCTCTATTACAATCAATGGAATTCCATTAGTGTAAAACCAGTTTAAGTGAGAGGAAAATGAGGACCATAGTTTGGAGACTCAGACCCTCAGTACCAGTAAATGTTCATGAGCGTAAAGTCTGCTTCAAGAGTCTTATCTCCGCTGAGAGCACAGTTTGGCCCTTATTGCAGATTTGCACCAGAGCAGAATCTGGCTCCATTCCTGAAATAAAGGTACATTTAAGAATAAGAGAATATCTGTCAGAGGAGTCCTACAATATTAATGAACAAATTGTTTCAGTTACTTGTGAAACTAATGCAAAATGTAGTTTCTAATTTAAAATTTCTGTATATTGATGAGTGGCAGGAGTCTTTTGCAGCGGTCTAATGTTCAGCTCCTGCTAAGAAAATTCATCTCTCTTTGCCAAGATGTGTATTACCCCATACAGTAGTCTGCTAGTTGCAAACAGGTCCCTTTTAACTATGTTGCAGCCTTAAGATGACTGTAAATGGCTGACCAAGAACACATTAAAATTATGTGACGTCTCAACTGCACCACTTAGTTGATGAAAAGACCTTTGAGGTTTCAGAAGCTTGTACGTAGTATTGAGTTCAAGATTTTCCCAAGAACACCTTCAACTCTGGAAAGATTTTAAAGTGGGATGTGTGTGTGTGAATTAACTAACTTCTACTGGGGAAACTGATATTATCAATGTTATTTTCAGTATGTTGAATGCAAATCATGGTCTCTAAAGGTTAATGGTATTAAACTTCATATTTTGTGCTATTGATAATTGTTGTTACCTTTATATGATTTCCAAATTGCTCCCAAGCAAGGATGTGTAGCAATAACACGCAAGTACATTGTGCAGTTAGGATGTAGTTCATTATAGCCTCATCTCATCATGTAAACCACTAGCTCTGGGGTCCATTAACGCACTTAGAATGTGTCTTGTGGGCTTGCATAAGAAACAGATTAATGCTCTTGAAATCATATTTTAATTTTAAAATATTCTTTCAAGACAAAAGAAATCCTCTTTGTGCTGTGCATAAGTAGTGTTTTAAATCTGTGTGATTGCAATGTGGTCATTAATTTAATTTATTATTCTCATAGATTCCCTTCCCCCCACCACTCCACATACTGCCAAGGGGTTGGTCTAAAGCGTCTATAGCCAGGAAAATAACTAATCCTCTTATGAACTGGTTCTGCAACACAGGAAGTCCAAACCAAACTCAGTTTTCATGTGTTCAGGGTTTTTTTTTAAACCAAATAATTTCTTCATGTGATGAAAAAACACACAGTAGCTCTTAATAGCATTTTAATTCTTTCATTTCACTTGACATGGCCAAGTGTTAAAAATTGCTCCTGTCCAAAGAAATAGTTAGGTGAACTAGCATGAGACTGAGGAAAGGGAAGGAAGATGTCCTTGCAATGAATCCTACTGAATGTAAAATAATATCCTAAAGGCAGAAAGTCATTGCTCAAATCATCTAAAACTAGAAACCTAAACTAAACAAATTACTGGAATATATATAAAGAAAAATTCTGCATTTAGAAAGAAAGAAAGTAGATGTAATAAGTCACATCCATTCCTATGGTAGGCCCTGATCTAGCAGAACAATGTGTATAGTTGTGTGCCTATGCCTGCTTGACATTCACTGATTAAAGGGTATACAGGCTACCCACTTGGATTGATCAGTGGGATTAGGAGCTTAATTTCTATGTGCATGTGAAATCTGATCAAGGCTGCCCTAAAATATACATCCTCTCTTTCCATCATTTATTTACAGTACCAGCTATCACAGTACCTATTATATGTACATGTATATAATTATGTATAAGAAGAAGCCAGATACTCCCCTGAACAGCCTGTGCAATTTCAGTGAATGGGAATACAAGGGTGTAAATCAGGATAGATTGTGTTATCCTATTCATTTGTACTTTGTGTAATTGAATGACGCTTTTGTAATAAAAATTAAATAGACAGGGGCAGATCCTCTAGTTGACTTCAATGGAGTTATGACAATTTACACCACATGGGGATCTGGCCCTGTGAGTACAATTCTACCCCCATAGAGAATCACAAGAATTACATTAGTGTAACTGATGGCAGCTTTTGGCCCAGTATGAGATGTTCAAAACCTATTGCCATAAATGAAAATCTTGCATGTGGCCTGAGAGCTGTACAACATTTAGCCCTAAATGTAAGGATTATATCCAAACAACTTCTCTAAGGGCATTCAGAGGTATTTAACTTTGGTGGAGAGATTTTTTTAGCTGTTTGTTCATCTCATTTAGAGTTCAATTAGAGCATAAAGAAACCCAGCACAGAAACTGATATTAGTCAATGGGTAAGCAGCAAATTCTCTGATAACTTTGATTAATACATATGTACCAGATTACATTGGAAAAGTTTGCCCAGATAAACTTACAACATTTTATTTTACTTGACTATAAGGCTATTTCAGATTTGGGATTTAAATTGCCTGGCTGACAGTGATAGAAACAAATGCTCAGGAATTTTGCAGTATATGATAGATGTAATCTAGTAAATATACCTCCTTTTGTAATTTGAGAGTGTTTAATTGCCCTTCTTATGTTCTACATAAAGTCACTGACGCCGTATAGTCTGACAAAATATTTATCAGATCAGCAAATCACTTTAGTATGTGCCTAACTTCAAGCATGTGAGTAGCTGCATAGTAGTTGGTGGAATTGCTCATGTGTAAAGTTAGATATATATGAAATGTTTTGCTTTATTAAGCTGGGTGTTCATTCAGGGCCAACATCTAGTCATACTAGGAATTCTTGCTCCTCTGAGAAGTCCACTCAGGGCTTCATGGGGATAAGCCTGATTGGTAGAAACAGAACAGAGAGAGAGAGAGAGAGAGAATGGATGCTTGCTTCTTAGAAGACCACAAGTTCGTGATTTACTTACGTGTAATATAATAGAATTTGTATTAGATCAATATAAGCTTCAAATGACTATACCGTGTTGAAAAACCTTCAATATCGTAAGTCCTGGTTACACAATGCTCATTCTATGAAAGTAAGAGGAGACTATTGAAATAAGTTACCCTAGTGAGACACAGAATTAGAACAATTAGAAATGCAATACATACATTCCCAAGCTCCTGTTCTTGCCTCCAGCATTACTGCTACTAAATTGGAATATAATATATTGGCCACTAAATCAACAAATCAATAACTTCTTAGGCAGATTTAGGCTGCATGAAATGGGCAGCTAGTATCTCGACTCATTAGAAAGGAGGATAAAGTGAAAAATGTATCTTCCTATGGATTTGGAAATAGCGCTGTGACAAAAGAATTAGCTGGATTTCTGGAACTCAGATCAGTGACAGATGTCTTCAAAAAATCATCTTTTTTGGTGGGATTTCTGTGAAAGGATGTGGTCTTATTTAGTAGTCTGAAGCTGTGGATGACAAGAGTGATAGAGAGAAGATGTTAATATGAAAATAGAATTAATCCCACCAAATAAACTGATTCATGAAGGGAACAGAGTTCCCCTGATAATCAACTGATTTGTTTTGTATAACTCCAGTGAGAAATGTTATTAAATGTACTGATCAATGTCTGATTGAAACAGATATCCTATCTGAGCCTTTAAAGTTGGCAGAGATGCAGATGATATTTCTACATAATAAATATTCCTTTATTATGGTTTATATCATCAGATGGCACTGATGAAAATGTTTGTAAATATAGAAAATTGTTTACAAATGTGATATATTGAGATCAGTCCTGCCAAGAAAATCTCCTAAATATTAGCTGCTATATATATATTTATATATATATATAGCACCTAATCTGAGGAGGCTCTTAAAACTTCTGTGTATAAAAGGAGAGCAATGTCACTGTAAATACTGAAAAAAGCTTTGAATCCCAGTGAATGGAAGTATTTATTTGGGAGAGTACAAGAATTCAATTTTAGATTTAGGTTTTATATCCTAATCTCCCTAGTATGATCTGGAGTAATGTATTTCTCTCAATCCTATTTTCAGTTTCCTGTGCTAGCAGACAGAAGTCTTCTATCTCCAGTGCTATTTGCTCTAGCAATAGAATCATAAGCAGCATATATTGATGTAAAACCCAGCAATATTGCTCGTATACCCTGCTCAGTGGATCGATATCCAGTGTAATTTGTTTGGATGTAGCTACATGATACTTCTGGGGGGAAAGAATTAAATTAATTATGCTAGTGGATAGGATATTAAAGGTAATTAATGAGTTTGGCAGGTCTTCTGCTCACAGCATTAATTGGGAGAAATCCAAGATCTTTCCAAAGTAATAAAGCTTTGCCTTTTGCCAGGTTTCACGTATTCCCTTTTAAAATGAAGATCTGACTCTTTTCAGCAATTAGGAGTTCATGTAATAACTTTATAAGTTTAACTCACAAAATAGGTTTTGGAACAGATTCTTAGAGGTTTAATTCACTGAATTTCTTGTCCTTTTTCCAACAGGAAAATAAGAAAAAAATCAAAATCATAAGTAGCCAGAGATTTGTGGAAGCTTTGTATAGTGTTTAGTGCAAAGGACTATGAGGCAGAATCCCAATTTGACCTTGGGCAAGCCACTTCAACTTCTTTGTACTTCAGTTCTATCATCTTTAAAACAGATAGTTTAAATAAAATAAGTATAATAATAACAACCTGCCAACTTTATCAGGGAGGTTCATTACCAGGGCTGTGTGGAAATCTGGTTTTATTTTTCCAGAGATCATGTGAATAGTATCTTTAATTTATCTTGATAGGGTTTTGCACCCTATAAATTTAGATGCACTCAAAATCCGAAAGTGATGTTTAGTTTCACTTACTTTCATGCTTAAATCAGGTGAAACCATCAGTTTAACATAATGTCAATGCACAACCATAAACTGGCCTGGATTCACTTGAAAATCAGCTCGGTTTCCCTCAGAAACTAAGCAAAGCTTTTGACTAACGTGAGCTGAGCTTCATGTTTGTGAGAGAACTTGAATAAATGTGAGTGTCACACAGTTAGGTAGTTTGCTGCTGATGCTTTGTGCCTCTCTCTTAAGTAAGGCCTGATTGTTCTCTTCCACGATTGCAGCTGAACTAAAAAATATATATATCTTCATTTGGCCTCATGGGTATTTCTCACAGATGATACGCAGTGGGATTTGACCTGTTCACCAGTGGAATCTGTCCCTAAATACTAGGATGTTCCCAGATTGGTACAAATCCTGGAGCCTAAAAAGGAGACCAGAGTCACCTGTGAAGGATTTTTTTGTACCTTTGCCCTTGTTCTGTGCCCCAGCACTGCTTTCTGGCAGTGCTATTCCAGTGGAGCTGTGCTGCCAGGATATACTCAACTGGCAGCTATTTGGGAAATCCCCTTACAGGAGATCCTTAGCAGGGAGGGGAGGCCACGGTAACATAATAAAGCCTTTACTCAGAAGATGACACATACCATCCTCTACATGTGCCCCACTCTTTGTTTCCCCATCTTGCCCTCCCACAACTTCCTTCCTGCAATGGGTTCTTGCTCCATACAGAACCCTCCCTGGCATCCAAAGAGAGAGAATGAAGGTAGTGTCATAGAGACAGCTGAGTCTTTCGTTTCATGCAGAAAAATGCAAGAGTGCTCTCTGTACATGTATCCTGGGGGCATGGAAGGGTACTTGATATTTATTCATCTGTCTGGAAAGCTCTTGTGGTATTACTATTTACATTACCATAATGTCTAGGAGTTACGGGCCAGGCTGTAGTGCTAGGTGCTGTACAAAGACAGAACATAAAGATGATCCTTGCTACAAAGAGCTTGCGGTGACATAAGCAGTGCATCTAAACTAACTTCAACAGTCACCCTGCTTACACCACAAACCTGGTCATCTTCAAAAGAGTGCAATTAACATACAGCTTAGCATGACTGGAGCCACAGTGAAATTGTACTCAGCTGTAAGGAGCAAAATGATGAAATATGAGAACAGAGATTTATGTTCATTATTGTGGATTAGTTGGAGTAAGAGCAATTTTTTATTAGGTAGTGTATCGGAGTACACAGGCTTGTTTTAATTAGTTAGCACACCCTAGTGGAAACAGAGAAGTGCCAATTAAGCAATCAGCCCAATTATCAGAGACTCATGGGAATATATTGTGAAATTTAACTTCATCATTTGCTTGAAAAATAAGTATTGCATGAAACATTAAAAAAATTCTATATATAATGAAGATTAAGTCATTTAACATCATAATATATCAAGGAAGCAGCCTGAAGTGAAAAATGGGAATAATATGCTCAAAATCCCCAGCAATTCACACCAGTTATCTCTGATTAAATAATAATACTTTACCTGTTGCTGCTCATCCTGAACAATCCCAAAGTGTTTTATTAACCTTACAGACTATATATATAAATTAAAATCACTTTACCCATCTGGGAAATGCGGTCATCTCTCGGGTTGCACACAGCCTCTGCTTAATAAAACTCAACAGCATGGCTCAACACCTTGAGACAGTGAATTGTGGACAGCTAGTGAGATGCCTTGCAAATAATTTTGATCTTCCATTTGTATAGGATAGGCATACATTTTTTCTGTTCTTTGGAGTCATTTAAAACTATTTGATCTGTGCCACTTACCAGGAAACTGATTAACTCCTAAGATTCATCTCCCCTTCACCCTCATTGGCTCGTTTCACTTCCGACAACACACTTGCATCCACACACAGAGAAAATAGCAGCGTGCAGTTTCTTTCTACTGTATCTCTTAATGGTCAGTAGAATCGCAGCTACGCAACACGTGCCAGCTGAGCAGCTATCTCTGATCCCATCCAACTCCTCTTACTAATGCTGCTTCCATGTTCCCTCTCCTTTTGCATTCAATTTTCATTAATTTGCAACCTATTTCTGGGCACAAGGACTGTAAATAGCGAACATTTTAAAACTGCTCAGATAAATGTGGAATTTTATCTTGTGTGGCTTACAATTGCCGCTAAAGTGTTTGCACACTTACCCACTCATGGAACAGGAACCCTGCCATCTAATGGCATGTCTACACTGCAAATGAAGGTGTGATTACAGGCATGTAATCTAGTTAGCATGGGTAACAATAGCAGTATAGCTGCTGTGGCATAGTCTTCAGCATGGGATAACAACGAAGGTGCAAGCCCTTTAGGGACCCTACGTACATACTTGGGTTGCTAGCCCATGCCATCATGTCCATCCTACTATTGTTACCCATTCTAGCTAGGTTAAAGCTAGCTCGGGTATGCTCACCTATGCTACAATCACACCTTTCACTTATAGTATAGACATACTCTACCTGATCAATCATAAGTAAACAACAGAGCTCGAACTGCAAATATCTGTGACTCATCATAGCATAAAAATATTTGGAAATCTTTTCAGTGAACAAGTTCAAATAACTGATCAAGTTGAGGAAATTGAGTTCTGATCACAAATATTCTGTGTACAGAAAAGCAGCTAAGTTTGCTGAATTTGTTGTCAATTGTTTATTTGCTAGGCACTAGAGCTAAGAGGAAGACAGTGTGAGGAAGAGAAAGTTTCAGCAAGAGTACTGAAACAAAACACCTATTTTTCAAACTATGCGATAGGGTCTTTTCTGTGTCCATGCAGACAGGGCTGGCTGTAGGCCGATTCTCCTGATGAATCAGGCCCTGTGCCACAGAGGGCCCCACAGTGTCCAGAAGAGAAGCCCCACAAGGTAAGGGCATGGAAGACAACTGCTGCCAAGGAAGGACCCTCCGCCAAAGTGCCGCTGGAAACAGTGGCAACCGATTGAGTTGCCGCCGAATTGCTGCCATCTTTGGCGGCAGCTAAATCGCTGTTGCTGTCTTTGGCGACATTTTGATTGCAGCTCTTTCGAATCAGGCCCCGCATGTCCTAAAGCTGGCCCTGCATGCAGAGCAGACAAAACTTCTCACTCTGAATTTGTGGAGTAAGATGCTCCTCAGTAAAACTCCATTCAATGGGGCACCTGTGGAGTAAGGCAATGGTTCTCAAGCAGGGGCACGTGTATCCCTGCAGGTACTCAGAGGTCTTCCAAGGTGTACATCAACTCATAAATCTAGATATTTGCCTAGTTTTACAACAGGATACATAAAAAGCACTAGCAAAGTCAGCACAAACTAGAATTTCATAAGACAATGACTTGCTTATAGTGCTCTATGAATTATACACTAAAATGTAAGTACAATATTTATATTCCAATTGATTTACTTTATAATTATATAGTAAAAATGCGACAGTAAGCAGTTTTTCAATAATAGTGTGCTGTGACACTTTTGTGTTTTTATGTCTGATTTTGTAAGCAAGTGGTATAAATGAAGTAACTTGGGGGTAAGCAAGACAAATCAGACTCCTGAAAGGAGTACGGTAGTCTGGAAAGGTTGAGAACCACTTGAGTAAGGCACCATTCAATATGAGAAATAGCATTGGAATCTGGCCCTCTATGTTTATTGCTAGCAATGGATATTGCGTGGGGAAAATTACACTCCTATCACTAAGGACTTAGGCACGGTGAAACTATAGTAAAACTATCCATTTTGATTTAAGGAAGGTATATTTTATGTTTTCATTCCAGTCCATAGACATTTATAAAAATGAGTTGAATGTCTGAGATCAGTGCATTTGAAGGAGTAGGAGGGGAAATGAGGCTATTAAAGATAGGTCTAAAAATGTAAAATTTATAGATTTATATTTTATTAAGAGTTGTATAAAAGTTTAATTTCTATTACATCTTTTAGAGGACCCCCTGTGGAGTCATGTTCTTTAGGTAGCACAGCAATCACTGTTTCAGTAACTACTGCACTGATTTCAGCTAGAGATGTGGTGCATTTGAAAAACCTCAATCAACTTTTATTCACTGGCAAAACTTATTATCTTCCCCCAAAAAGTTAACGATATGCATTGCTAGCTCCAGAAAGTAAATTTCCTGCAAGGAGAACATTTATAAATCAGATTTCGGTGTAGGAAGGGGGAAAAAAAAGTTAACTGATCAATTAGAACCCTTTCCAAAATGGCATTTCTCAGACTTCTAGGCAAAGAAATATCTAAGCCTATTTCTACCATAAATAGATAAAGGGCCAGATTGTGACCCTGGGTATAGTGCCGCACAAGCAGGGCCAGCGCTTCAATTTAGGCGATCTAGGCGGTCACCTATGGTACCAGGATTTGGGAGGGCAGCATTTTGCCACCCTTGGCGGCAATTCGGCGGCAGGGGGTCCTTCCGTGCTCTGGGTTCTTGTCAGCAATTCTGTGGCGGGTCCTTCACTCGCCCCAGGACCTGCCGCCGAAGACCGGGAGCGTGGAAGGAGCCCTCCCACCCCCCGCAGAATTGCAGCCAATGACTGGGAGCACGGAAGGACCCCCGTCTAGGGAGCCAAAAACCCTGGCCCCGCTCCTGCGCACAAGAGAGTCAGGAGGTGAGAAATTGTATTGCTGTCCTGAATAGACTATTTGAACTGCAGTTTGCTGAGAAGCTGCCAGGGGGCATGACTCCCCATCCTATGCAGATGATCAGGGAGTATGAGTAGGTAGAACATTGACTCTGCACTCTTCCCTGTCCACAACTCACACAAAGAGGGGAAAATGTGCACTTTGAGGGCTGTTGCAGGCACCTTTCTCCTACAGCAAATGAGATCTGTGAACCAGCTTTTGAGATTCACAGTCTCATCTGCATCCTCAAGCCACACCAACTAAATGCTGTTCCTTATGTAGGGCTTGTGACATAGCCACAATTAAGCCTTCCATGAACTCAATCCTGTACATCTATCTTAGGTAGTTATATAACCCCATTACTGTTGTGGCTGAGCACCTCACAGTCTGTTTATGTATCTATCTTCACAGCACCACTTTAAGGTAGGGAAATATATATTGTCCCAATGTTTTACATACATGGCAAGTGAAAAACAGGGAAACTTTCCAAGGTCATAGAGGAGGCCTATGGTAAAGCAGGGAATTGAAGTTAAGTTGCCCAAATCCTAGCTTAGTGTCTCTATCACTAGACCATACTTCCTTTCTGAGGTTTATATTGTGCTGGCTTTTTCTATAGTTACCATTAGGACATTATATGCCAACTTTTTTCTGAATATTCAATAACACTCAGTGAATTCAACTCAACCCTCCTCAGTGAGATAAGAAATATTACTGTTACTAGGAATGTAACAGGATCTAGTTTCAAATAGGTATTCAACTAAATTCTGATTGAAATTCTAGTATTTGGCTTTGTCTGAATATTTTTTTTCAAAGATATATTTGAAGCAGATGAGTAGCTGCAAAGTGTGGGGCACTTTTTGAACATACTGGGCTACTGCATCTTGGGCTGCAGAAAGAAGCACTTGGCTTGCTAGGCCTCCGAAACCTAAATTGGCTTGAAGCAAGGATGCCATCCTGTTCAGACCACTTCCTCATCTAGGGGAAATAAAAACTCTTCCCATTGCAAGACTAGAAAAAAAAAACCTGCTTATATCATTCACCTCCTCCAAATAGTCTTGGACCTTTACACATTGCAAAGCTTACTGATAGAAAACTTTACTCAGCTAGAGACCAATGAGCAGAAGAATTAGTGAGAAATTGCACTAAACAGATCATTGATTGATGGTATCGACCTCACAAACTGCTGTTCTTTGTCCAGCTTCCTTTTATAGCAGAAGACAATCTCCAATACCTCCTACCTGCTGCTAGTATTCCTTTCAGCCAGGCTTTATGTCATGGGATGGTACAGAGACAGCACTGTGACATTCTGGTGGATGGATGATTTGTTCATAGGGGAGGGAAATAAATCTATATTCATCTTATTGGAACTCTCTCCTCCATTTGGTACACAACATTCATGCCCTGACTCCAAGGAATGCAGGGATGGATAGAAACAACCTAGAAGAGCTTCTCTTAGACAAAACACAGAGAATCATCGTGGTCAATTTTCCCTCCTCCTTCAAAGTCTTCACCTGTGGAAATCTACAGGCTCGTATAATTCAAAATCTATATGAAGCCATTGTGAGAGCTGGGCTCACAATGTTAGTTAGCTATTCAGATAATAGTCTCTACATCTCAAAAACATAAACTGTACCATCTTCCAGATTACTCAATGCTTGGTAAAAATCATTACCTGGATGAAGAGCAACAGACTAAGTTTGAATCTTGACAAGACTGAAGTGAAGCTGTTAGGAAAAGGAAGGTGCTTCAGATAATGTGAGTCCTTCGAAACATTCCCTACTTAACTCAACTCTGGGGCATCTATTCTCAGGTTGTTAAATGTGTCTGCAGTGTTATAGTGCTCTTCTCTGCTCCTGGGTACCCAAATAGATTACCCAAACGGTAAAAATTACCATTTGCATCTAACTGGAAGATTGTACCCTACCACATCAGATGCAGACCTGATCACAATTACTCACGCATTCACCACATGACTTGATTATTCCAACTAGGATTGAAATTTTACATTCTGAAAAAGCTCTGCCTGGCACAAAACTCAGCAGTCTGTCTGTTTAGGAACACAGATCACGGTAAATACACAATCCTGATGCTCCAATCTATGAAATGACTCCCCACCGAATATAAAGTCCAGTTTGCTTCTCTGATATCCCTCCAGAGGATTGGCCATAGCTACTTGATTACTTGATTGGTAGACATTAATTTTTTCATACTTTTAAAGTGGATTGGAAGGTGGGATTATAAATCCAATCTATGGAGAGATTCATAGTTTATAGGACAGAAGGAGCCAGTCTGACTTCCTGTATAATACAGGCCATAGGAATTCCCTGAATTAATTCCTGTTTTAACTGTATGATATCTTTCAGAAAACATCCAATCTTGATTTAAAAGTTGGCAGTAATGAAGAATCAACCACAACTGTTGGTTAGTTGTCCCAATGGTTAATTACTCTCACTGTTCAAAATGTGTGCTTTATTTCCAGTGAACAGCTTGTTTTCAAATTTCTTTTTAAACTTTAATTACCAAGCAATTATTTTCACATTTGTAAAAAATTTTTCTCCACTACAAACCTTATATAGTCTGAAATGGTGCTCTTCTCTCTTCAAAACATTGCTACAATCAGCAATCCTTCCACATTAGATTCTCAGCTGTTGCTCAACCTTATTTAAATAACTCTCATTGTCATCTTTAAATGTATTCATTTTAGGAGGTCAATGAATGCATTAGTCAGTCATGTATCCAGTGCAGATTCTGCCTGGCAAAATACATAATAAAATATGGAAAAAATCTTCTAAGCTGGTATCAAATCAGGAAAAGGGAGGAGGGGGGCATTACTCAAGGGAAATCAGCACCTGACTTAATCCATGAAGACAAAAATTGGCTACCTTGTCCAATAGCTAATCTGGTTATACAAACCTTTAACCCCTTGTCCATGTCTTAGGAATGATTTGCTGTAAAGTGGCAAATTGCTTCAAGAAGTTGAAACAACAGTTGATTACGGTAGCCATGGTACTAATGGCTTACAGAAATGTTAATTAATAGGTCACTGTAAAGAATCATATTTAAGATTTTGGTAAAGACCAGACCCTCAAACCACTATTTCCTCTTCTTGGGATATAACAGAATAAAAGTAAAAACCAACTAAACAATCTCCTGATTAAAAAGTTTTGTCTATGCAGATTAACTTCTCTATTTTTATGTGATTTTTATTGTAAGAGATGTTATGCTTGAAAAGCATTAACGTTATTATATGCAAGGGAGAGAGCGTGGGCTTTATTTTTGGCAGAACTGAAAGTCTTTTATTTATTATTTCCAAAGTACGACAGTTTGCAGCAACTTACATTTCTTTCCATAAAATTTCTGTGACATTTATAACCAATCACATGGATTCTTATTTGTTGCAGGCACAAGAGTTCTGTGCAGGGGCGTGTGACATGGGTAACCATGGCAATAATGCAGTTTGGGGACAGAAAAGTAAATATGCATGTAACTATCAGTACATCAGTTACTACTTTCTTGCGGGCGTTTGAACTTCTGTACAATGTCTATTTTGAAAACTGCCTACACTTTTTTTAATAGGTTGGCTGGTTTATTTGAGAACTAAATAAATTGGAGCTATGAAAACTAATTTTACTTAAAGTCATTTTGAGAAGGTCAAGGAGATAACTCAGATCATTTCCTCCTTCTCTGCTGTAATCTTGCCTTTTCTTGTCTCCCCACTTCCTCTCTGGCTCACACCGCATCCCAGAGAATTCAAAATGTTGGATCTCAAACAATCTTTTCTCTTAGGCTAGGCCACTCCCCTTTCCATTTGCCTCTCTTCACTTCTTCTCACCTCCACATTCTTGGTTTTTAATCACTCTAAAATATCTGCACAATTAACCTATTTCCTTTTTCTCGCCTCTCACTTTTTCTCTGATATACTGCCCTTGCTTCTTCTGCCTTTCTGTTCCCTTCTCTCACACTCAGTTTTGTGTTTTCTTTGTGATCCCTTAAACTTGACTCTTCTCCTGCCCCTTTTGGAATTATTTTGTCTTTCTATTCTCTTTAGGGCAGTGATCATTCCTCCCTCTGTCTTGTACATATTGCCTATCATACTGTTGCTCTGTAACAGATAAAGATTAACAATAAAGGTATGTATGCAAGAGGAAAAGTTCAGTGCACGTAATGAAAGATGGTACAGTAATCATGAAAAAGTGTCAAGTGTGTGACAAGTGGCAGAAAAAATAGGTTAACTTTATCTTGATGAATTAGGTCCTGGGAAACTCATAACACCACACAATATTTAAAGCTCTGGATAAAGAGAAGCAGCTGGTATTGATCAATACATTCAATAAAAGGCAACACAATTTTTCTAGTCTGTATATGGCTGGAAATAAAACCTATCATCCAAAATTCATGGGCTCTAGGCTAGAAACTATGGGCTATCCCTGATGCTTTAATTCAAAGGAGTGTTACCAGGGATGAATTTGACCTAATTTCTTTTCTTATTTAACATACCATGGACTATACATTTATATGAAAACAACATACTCTCTTTATTTAAGGCCAGTTCCCAATCCGATTATAAACAATGAGTTTTTTTGCCACTGATTTCAATGGGCAAAGGGTTTAGTTCCTTTCTATTCTATTCAGGTCCTTGTACTGTGCCCATCAAGGAGTGGTATCTAAGCAACTATATGGACTATACCTATATGGACCACACATATTTTTAGTTTCAAAAAGTATATATAACTATGTAGAGGGGTGGTTATCCCGCTCCTGCCCTGAAGGACTTAAAACAGCCCTGGGAGAGAGCTGAGGCAGGGAAAGCAGCTACTAGACTGAATGGGAAGCAGCCACAGCTGGGCCACATCCCAATCAGGCCTCAGCTGGCCCAGTATAAGAGGCTGGGAGCCAGGAGCTCAGCAGTCTCTCTCTGCCTTCAGAGTGGAGCTCTGGCTGCTGGGAAGCTCAGGGGGGCTAGAGTGAGGCAGGGCTGGGGAGCTTGAGGCAGGGCCAGTGCAAGGATATTTTGTGCCCTAGGCCAAACTTCTGCCTTGCACCCCCCCCTTGTACATCAGTTCATTGAGGGGCAAATCCCAATGAGCCTTTATAGCCCCCAGAGGCCACCTGTGCCCAGAGGCTGCTCCACAGACTAGGTTCCCCCCTCCCCACCCCATGAACTCCCCTGGAGGGTGCACAACCCCTGCCCCCATGAGTCTTCCCCACCCCACCCTGAGTCCATTCACTGGCTTTGCTGGGCGTGGGCTGCTGCAGCAGCTTGGCAGGGAGGAGCTGCCTTCTGGAGGCACCAGAGAGCCAGAGCTTTGGTGGCAACCCCCAGCCATGGAGGAGCTGGCATGGTGCAGGGGGGCAGCAGCCCTGCAAAGGCAGTGGTGCCTCTAGCGGAGAGCAGCCCTGCCCCTGCCCCTCCTGCCCAGGCTGCAGCCTGGTGTGTGCCCCTTCCCCCCGTAGGCTGCAGCGAATGAGTGCGGGCAGCAGCCTCCGTGCACCTCCTAGCTCCTCCTTTGCCTAAGGTTACCATATTTCAACAGTCAAAAAAGAGGAGGGGGGAGAGCCCTGGCCCTATCCACCCTCCCACTTCCCACCCCTGACTTGCCCCCCTTAGAATCCCCAACCCCCTGGTTCCTTGCCCCCTGACTGCCCCTCCTGAGACCTCCCATCCTAACTGACCCCTTAGGACCCTACCTGTCCCCTGACTGCCCCAAGCCTTATCCACACCCCTACCCCCATACAGACCCCCGGGACTCCCATGCCCCATCCAACCACTCCCTGTCCCCTGACAGCCCCCCAGAACCCTTGGCCCATCTAATCCCCCTGCTCCCTGTCCCCTGACTGCCTCAACCTCTCTGCACACCCCTTCCCCCGACAGCACCCCCCCAAACTCCCAACTCTCTTCCTGATCCCTGGGGCTCCCCTTAGCATGCCCATGTTGGTCAGACACTGGCTCCATGTGGAGCCAAACCAAACAGGCTGCCACATGCACAGCCCCTCTCCCGCAGAGTCCTGAGGCAGCGGGAGAGGGGGAGGTCCGGGAGGGGCAGCAGTGGCTCACATGCCCGGGAGCTGCAGAGCCCGAGGTGGGAGCCGAGGGGTGCACAGGGGCTGCCTCCTGCATGCATCCGCTGCAGCCTGCAGGAGCCCCCCCAGGGGGGGTACCAGGCTGCAGCCTGGGCAGGAGGGGCAGGGGGCCTGGCTGCTTCCCATTAGCAGTGCCACCACTTTTGCAAGGCTGCTGCCCCACGCTACGCAGGCTCCTCCATGGATGGGGCTTGCTGCCCATGCAAGCCAAAGCTCTGGCTCTCTGGTGCCTCCAGAAGGCGGTTCCTCCCTGCGGAGCCAAGGCAGCACTTTTTGGCGCTCCCAACCACTTGGTGTCCTAGGCAACCACCTAGTTCGCCTAGTTTGTACCAGCCCTGGCTCTAGGCTGGCAACACCCCAGGCTGCAGGGCCTTGTCCAAGGCCCCATAGAGGCATTGGGTTGCAGAGGGAGGCAGCAGGTCCAGACCCAACCTTGCCTATGATGAGTGGCTGAAATTGCAGTCTGCCCCAGGGCATGGGGGCTAGTTAGTGACTGAGGTGGGGATAGTGGGTGGGGGTTTCCTGGGGAGGGGAGACCCTGAGACTGAGGGGTTACTGCCAGGGGGCAGCACCCCAGATAAATAGGGCACTGAAGTCCAGAGAGGGACACGGGGGCCAAGCAGCAGCGGGACATTGGCCTGCAAAGGGCGCTCTGGAGGCTGGATGAGCTAATTCCCAGAGACAACCAGCAGGAGATGCCACAGGGGTGAGTCTTGCACCATTACAAACTATTACAGAAGACCTTAATTGAGCTTTTAAATATAATAAATTAGAAACTAGATAAATGAAAACTAACAATCTCTTCTTATAACAGAATAAGAGCAATAGATATTAGAAATGTTGAATTGTTTGTATTAATAAACAATTTTGGAAATGCAGGAACAATTTCTATCTTTGCTTAATGTGTTTTTTCGCTAAGAAGAGTCACAGAAATAGCTATAGTATCTCTTGTATATGCTGCGGACTTAGGCTGGAGGGAAATAGAATCAAATTTTTAAGATGGATATAGAAAAAATTATCATTTTGATTGTGCTGAAAAATCCATTTTTCATTTCTGTGAATCATGTTGTGATGAGGACTAAACTGAGAATGAAACTGGAAACCTGATTATTGTTTCCTGCTGCATTGTTGAGAGATCACTTTAAATTCTATATCTGCAAAGTTGTTTTAAAAGTTTCCAAACTATCTGTTGAAAGCATAGCACTATTAGGAATTGATCAACTTGTTCAATAAAAGAATGATCCCTTGCTGTTCACCTAAAATTCAGACTATATATTTGTTGAACCTTCAACTGGAAAAAAAATCAGTTATTTGTTAGGAGTAACAAATGCTGTATTATAGCCCTGTTGGTCCCAGGCTATTAGAGAGACAAGGTGGATGACGTAATATCTTTCACTGGACCAACTTTTGGAGAGAGAGAGAGAGAGAGAGAGACAAGTTTCTGAACTGTGCAGAGCTCTTCTTCATGAGAGAGACTTCTCTGAATATTTCTTTTCTGAAATAGGAAGCAATAGAAATCTTGTAGGAAAACCTGTTCTCATAAGACTTCAACCCAGTGTTGCAGACCCAGGAGTGTTTGTCTGAATATTTGAATCAAAGCTTAGAACCATTTGATGTTTAGTCCTTACTAAATACTACTAGACTCTCTGCATATGGGAAATACTTAATGAGGCCAAAGTTATGAAACATGACCTCAATTCCTGTGTGCATTGAGACTTCTAGACCCTGATTTTCAGAGGTGCTGAGCACTTCCAGGTCCCCACTAATGTAGCTGAGAATCAAGTGAAATGGTCTCAAGCGAGTCAGTGAAAAATAAAAAATCACCCATCCAAAATAGGGTTGCCATCTTACTACTCACACAAAACTGAACATCCTTCCCCCTCCCCCTGTCCTGCCCGTCATCTGAGGCCCTGCCCCATTCTAAGGCCCTGCCTCCCACTCACTTCATCCCCCCTGCCTCTGTCACTCGCTTTCCCCACCCTCAGTCACTTGCTTTTTTTCAACAGGCTGGGGCAGTGGATTGGGATGCGGAACAGGATCAGGGCTCTGGCAGGGAGTGTGGGCTCTGGGATGAAGGCTTTCAGGTGTAGGAAGGGGCTCCATGGTGGAGCTGAGGGGTTCAGAGTATGGGAGAGGGCTCTGGGATGAGGCAGGGGTTGGGACACAGGGGTTGAGGGCTCCATCTTGGGGTGCAGGCTCTGTGGTGGGGCTGGGGATGAGGGATTTGGGGTGCATGAGGGGGCTCCAGGCTGGAGCTGAGGGGTTCAGAGTGTGGGAGGGAGCTCCAGGCTGGGACAGGGGTTGGGGCATGGGGGTTGAGGGCTCCAGCTTGGGGTGCAGGCTCTGTGATGGGGTTGGGGATCAGGGTTTTGGGGTACAGGATGGTGCTCTTGGCTGGGATTGAGGGTTTGGAGAGTATGAGGGGCTCAGGGCTGGGGCACAGGATAGAGTCATGGGTCCAGGCTCCAGGTTGTGCTTACCTCAAGCCACTCCCTGGAGCAGCAGCATGTCCCCTCTCTGACTCTTACATGGAGGCACAGCTCTGTGTGCTACCCCGTCCACAGCTCCCACTGGCCATCATTCCCAGTCAATGGGAGCTGCAGAGCCAGCTTCTGGGGTGGGGGCAGCATGCGGAGCCCCCAGGCTGCCCCTATGCATAGGAGCCAGAGGAGAGAGATGCCGCTGCTTCCGGGAGGCGTGTGGAGCCACGGCAGGCAGGGAGCCTGCTTTAGCCCTGCTGTACTGCTGACTGGACTTTTAACATCCCGGGCAGCAGTGCTGACTGGAGCCACCAGGGTCTCTGTTCAACTGATGTTCCAGTCGAAAACTGGCAACCCTAATCCAGAAATCAGAGGCCACGTTTTTGTCCTGGCAGCCCAGTCCTGCTAGGTGTGCAGCGCCTTCAAGTCCTGTTGATTGCTTGAGCATTTGACAGGGTTCAGCAACTGACAGGATGCTCTCAGTGCCTCACAGGTTGGGCTATTCAGTTGTTGAAAAATAGCATTTCAAACGTTATATAGTTTGAAGATGTTTTTTCTGATCATAAACATAAAAATGGGATTTCAATAAATATGCCACATTTCTGAAAAACACACATAAATCACCAGCACCTGGACCACATTTGAACCACTGCCAAGCTCTAGATCCTCTTATCAGTCCTATCAGTTATATGTTCCTTCAGCGTTCGTAACCTTTGCATAGTAGTGGGTTGTCAAAAAAAAATAAATAGAAAAGAAAAATATTCTTGAACTACAGGTATTGTTCAACTCCCCTGAATTGTTTGTGAATTATAGACATATAGTTACTGTGGCTGAAGCCTACCTGCTTCCATACTAACATTAAAAGGAAATAGAAAAAGGTGAGTACTTGTCCTTTCAAAGTGACATAAAACTGCTGGAGCTGGTTAATAATTGGAAGAAACTCTGAGTTTCTCCTTTTTATTACGTGAAAATTAAAGTAAATCCTCAACTTATTGTTGACATCTCTGTGGCAAATATGTACACAAAGTAACAAGTAGAAATAAAAAGCCCGGTAGTAGCTCATTGCGCATCTCCGCTCATGATTTATTCATGTGGCTTCTTTTAAAAAGTGGGATCTAGGGGAGGAAAAAGAAAATGAAAAGGGGGAAAAATGCATGATTGATTTATTCTATCGAAGGATGGTATTTAAAACATGAGTTTCATGCACTTTGCATTTGAATTCTGGAGTGAACATATTGTATTTGTATTCAAACAAAGAATATTAAACTAATAAATAAAATCAGAATCTATTTGAATATACTTAAAGAAATTCAGACTCTGGTGATTGAAGGCCTCTGTTAAAGTTTTTGGGGTGAATCCTCCGTGTAAATAAGCATAGCTCCATTGAAGTCAATAGTGTTACACCATTTAGTCCAGCTGAGCATCAGGCCCATTATCTTTTATCTTCATGCTCCACACACTTCAAAAAGTAGTCACATAACATGATGGCAGAAAGCACTACTGATATGTAAATTGAATTTCTTTTATACAATTGTGACAATATGAAATCATTTTTTCACATCACCCAGCTGTTACCAGACCCTTGTCATCCTTGTCTGGTTGTTTCTCGTGGCTGAAGATTCTAGGCTCAATCCTGATGTTTGTCCAATAAGTGCTAGGTGTTGCTTTGCTGGAGACCAATAAAAGAGTAGTTTGCAAGAATCTGTTCCTGGGGTCAATTATATAATGCCTTTGGTATAGCTTAGAGCAGTATTCTGGTTATTCCCAATTTGCCCCAAGCAGACAGCACACCAGCCAGGGATTACCAGAGTGTAGTGATCAGCCAACCATGCCTGTTTTCTTCTGACCACACCGCCCATCACCTATGCTGCAACAGGGAGAGTTAGCAAGTTCTACGCTTCTGAGAAATTCTCCTACTGGAAGGATACCAAGCTGTCCATTTATACTAACTTTCTGGCCCCTTTATACCTCTCAGAACAGAGCTAAAGAACTGGCCTTCTCTCTTATCTCAGCCATTTAAACAGACATCTTAATTTACACACAATGCAGTTGGGGGGGGTGTATTAACATTCTGTAGTCCAGTTTCTGTCACCATTATACACACTGAGCAATAATTGACCTCCAAGGGGTAAAGTTCTGCCCTAGGTAGAGCAACAGGAGACCAACAGATGTGGATGAGGCCCCATGCAAGGACACATCAGGTGAGACAGTGGAAATGAGGAACTAAGTAGACCTGCAAAATGCAGTCAAACTTGTAAATTAAAAGCTCTTTTCCTGCTCTATTGTATGTCCTTGATAACCTCTGTCACTAACAGACTCTCCCCCTTCACCAAAACACAGCCAGCCAGAGATTCATGACTCCTTCCTTTAACTTGCACTGAATTTAAACAGCAAACAGGTGGGAACACTACATGGATATCATATTATTTTTGCTGAGTTAAAGCTTGCAATTACAAGAATGTTGTGCATGCTGTGTGTCTGCTTGGCAGAGGGCTGGATTCTGACAGGAAGAGTGGTTAATGTAAGGAAAGGACATTATGGGATGTGAGTGAAGGTATCTTACCTGGTCATTTTCCAAAGCATCCAATGCCTATTCAGTGTGGTGCTCTGTCCCCCTCTAGTGGTGGCTGGGTCACATACAGAAGTTGATAAGCCTGAAATATTCTTGGGTAACAGAGGTCTTCTATCTAGAGCTGTAGGGCTCATGCTTTTATAGCAGAAGTCTCATGTCCGTGTCCCACCCAGGAGTGCAGTCTAACACTTGCATTCAAGGGTTTGTGTAGGTGGGTTTTTCACTTAAGTAACCTTAACTGGTCGCTAATGAAACATCACATCCTCTGCTGGCTTAAACTGGTGTAGCTCCATCCACATCAGTGAAGGATCTGACTCAAAGTTACATGAGCATGTGTGTATTGTGTGTGTTGGTGATATATAAATACACACACCTACAAAGTTTTAGGTAAAGTTATCTGAATGTCGGTCTGTGCAGTGGGTAATGAAACCTTCTACTAGCAGTTGGTGACAAGAAACAAACAAATCTGTGACAACAGCCCCAGCTGCATATCTATCTCCTAGCGCAGGCTTCTGTCTGACTGAGTCGGAAGATTTTAGTCCTTTTTAGATGTTTTACTTTTTTCTAACTCTTCTTTTATATTTGCAGGATTAAATTTAGCTGAGGACTTACTATCAGTGATGTATTTTCTCTTTCCCCACCAAAACCTCTTTCTTTTCCAGCTCTCGCTGTGCAGAGAGGCTCTCAGTATCCGATTCCCTCCTTATAATCCACATATACATATTTCATACTATCCCTGCTCTTTCCCTTTTCTTGTCGCTAAACATTTTGTCAGCTAAAATGAGATTGATAGAGAAGATGGATTCCTGTACAGTTGCTAATGGTCCAAATGTTACACTGTTTTGTCAACAGCACTCTATTGTTGAAAGCAATTTCTCTCACTGTGTCAATATATATGCCATGCTGTGTTGATATTAATGGATCTGCCAGGAAAGGCATTTAATTAATCAGTTCCCAGAATAAACATTGTCAACTTTAATTTCCTAGCTGATACTAATGTTTGGTCCAGCCTGGTGGTCAGTCAACAAATGTTGCAATAAGTTAGATGTGTATTGAAAAGGCCTTGGTTGAAGACCTAGAAATGCTGCTTAGGTCAGCAATTTGTTTCTTTCAATCAGTGGACAAGTTTCAGCTGCCTGACAGCCCTGACATTTGTAAAGGGGAGGAAAAGAATAGTCGACAATGTTTCAACAGGTCATAACAGCAAGAGTGCTTGCCAGAGTTCTAAGGGAAATTTGTATAAATTCATTCACGGTAAGGCTGCTATTCAACAGCAAATCACTCTCTTAAAAATGCTGCCATGGTTAATAGAATTTATAATATGGAGCTTCAGGGGATTTTGCATTAATTCAAACAGGAAGAGCTCACATTTTAAAAATAAAGAAGTCCCTCTCCTTTTATAAAGACGGTGCCTACATCTACACAACTGACCTTGTATATACTTTCAAAGGTTGCATAACACATCCAATTAAGATTTTTCTTAGTGGTTTTACTTGAATTTCCTTACGTAGGTGCAGAATGAAATGGTTAGCACATAGTACATTACAGAGTAAATACAAGAGCCTGATCCAATACCTATTAAAGTTAACTAGTTCAAACAGAAATTAATTAATGCTCCTGGAGGTCAGGCTAGATGATCACTATGGTCTCTTCTGGTCTTCTAATCTATGAATGGAGAAACTGATTAATGTTATAGTGCTGTATAGCTTGTCTTATATTGTTGATTTGGAGTGTGAGCCAGTGTTCATTAAAATCAATCATAATAGTTTTCAGGAAAAAAAACAGAGAAGGGAAGAAAAGAGAAGACGTTAAATATATTAATTGAGTCTTCTATTCAATTTTTCTTCCCACATATGGAGTCCATAGAAGGTCTCTGAGGCTTTGCACCATTAGAAGTTACTTTCCTGACTGGTTTTGTGCCAGGGTGAGTTCATGAGCTGAGATAATTTGTACAGGAATTTTGCTCAGTCCTAATTTACCGGAAAAGACAATGCACTAATGTGTTTTTGTGTTATTTCTAATGGTGCCATCGAGGAATTTCTACTTTTTGCAGTGACTTCCCAAACAAAGATAACTGATACTTCTGTGTTCCACACCCAGAGGGTGGTGATCCTTTCTGAGTCAGTGAATGTAGAGCCTGCTCCTGAGACACATTGAACATTTGCTGCTTTCACGGATTCCAATGGAAGTTTCAGGTGCTCAGCATGCGAAGTTATTTCTAAAAATCAGGCATCTGGAAAATTAATGTGTGATTAAAGTGTGTCCTTTATTAACCACTTGGCTCATCTTTCAACAGCTCATTTCGTTACACAGAAATGCCTCACTTGGGCAACTGGGTTTTTATTTCATGTAAGTAACATACAAAGAATATATCTCTACAGTACAGGTTATCTAAAACTCTGTTGCCATACTTTAAAAGCAAAACAAAACTATCATCAGCAACACCTGCAGTACTGTATCTGCATACATAATTTCATTCTTGTTCAATGTGTATCAAATCCATCTACAGAACTCATCAATATGCCAATTTAAATTATCGACTACTCCAGTTTTTGTTCAGTAGAGAAGCGTTTTACTGCACAAAGCTATCAGTCAAAAGTTAATGTAGGGCCCAATTTCATTTTAAAAAGGCACAGGCAGCGCATGGTGTGTTTTGTTTTGTTTTGTTTTTCCCGAAGATCTTTTTAGCATGAGTCTGGATGTGATGCATGAATGATGCATGAAGAAAAATAAAGGATGAGTTACAGAGATACATGTCAGCTTGTGAGAAAATTGCAATGAGTTTGTATATTTTAAGCAGTTGACATTGGGAAAATAGTTTCTTTTTATTTTTAATTGTGTTGTTATTTGTCAGAATTTAATATTCATATGGATGAATAACACTAATAGCACAAGATTAATGCTGAGCTAACCTGGGAAAATACTCTGCAAACTTACTCACATAGCCAACTCCCTTGATCTGCAACACTTCTGCAAGTGTTGACTCATTTGAACAGTTACAATCTGCGTGCTCTACAGTTGGCAGTAACTGTGAAGGTTTTATATACAAGTAGTAATGAATAACTGCTCCTGTTTCATACATGTCCCACCCAAGCAACGGTGCTCCTCTCAGATAATGTAGCTCACAAAAGTAGATCTGAAGATAAAGCTTAACTGATTGACTAGGACATGGCTCTATGATCACACTCCAATGGGGATAGATAAGGCCAGACAGAGTCTGACCACATTTAGGTCATGCTGCAAGTGAGGCTCCTCTTTGATAAAGCTTCCTCACCATAACCAGAATGATAACCCAAAACAGAGCATCTATAATCAGCAAATGGAACAGAGATGACTCTTTGAAGTCTGCTAGGCACTTTAACATGCAGATTTAATTTACCATGCAAATGCTTAGATACGTTGTTTATGGCTGGCTGCAGAGATGTGAGAAAGGGGACGTGAAAGCATCTATGCTGGCTCTATATCCCTTCAAGATTCCTCTACCCTTGGAGATCATGTGGTGGTCAGTTAGATGAGATTTAGGGCTGCCGTGATGATTTTCTTTTTGATAATGTTATTCTGGGGGGTTAGTGAAACCTCATTGAAGATGGTGGGTGTAACAGCTTCTGTTTATTCATGCTACATGTAAAAAGCAATTCAGCTTCTTTATGGAATAGATAGCTGGAACTATAGAAACCACCTCCCCAAACACAGGCCATGTGCAAGCCTGGAATAGGAGCTGAGCTGTACAGTTTGAGGGTTTCAGAATGCAGATGTAGGGAGCTATGTATTGTTTGATGGAGCTCTGCATGTGAGGGAGAAGCAGCTAAAACAAAGAAGCACACAGAGAAAACAGCAAGGAAGCTGACAGTGGCATTCGGAGCAGCATGTAGTGTGACCCTGAGAAAAAGTTAAGAGCGAACTTTGGGGTAGAGTTGTGTTTAGAAAGAAGCGTAGAACTGTGAGAAAAGACACTGTCTCCTGCTGTTTGCTTCATCTTAGATTTTGTGTACATGCTTTATAAATAGTAGGGTTGCATCAAAATGACACCATCATTTCTCCCCCCGTAATGAAAAGAATTTGAAAGATCTCAAATATTGGATAACTGCTCTGGTCAAAAGGGATAACACTGGTGGGATTCAGTTTCCAGGAAGAGAAATTGTGAGTTGAAAGTGGTCGCAGAAAATGGAGATGGTCAAAAAGAACTACAATAAGGCCTGTAACACCTCGGGACTTTGCAAAAGAAATAAAAGCAACAACCTGGAAGCTTCCCAGAAAAAGCTAAGATGACTTGCAGGCTAAGATTTAAATCTTTGTTGGGGCAGCAGCTACAAGATATTTGGGCAGAAAGAGAGGCCCAGATGCAATAGTTCTAATCTGGAATGGCAAAATGGATTAATAATTTAACCAGCAACTGGACTGCCATGGGTCAGAAGGTTTTCCATGAAATACAGGAGGACAAGAAAGCCTTGGTCCACTTAGAATACACTAACAAAGAGGAACTGCAGCAAGGAAAAAAGGAGCTGAGAAATTACCTTGAGAAGGAAATCTAGAGTCATAGACCCAGGGCTGGCTCCAGGTTTTCTGTTGCCCCAAGCAGGAGTGGAGGGTGGGGAGCAATCGGCAGCACTTCAGTGTCAGCTCAGTAGTACCGCTCCATACTTTGGTGGTGGGTCCTTCACTCCCTCTCTTCCTATTCAGTGGCAGCTCAAAAAAAGAAGAGAGGGACTGAGGGACCCGCTGCTGAATTCCTGCCGAATACCCAGCCATGCCCCCCCAATAGCAGACGGATTACTGCCCCTTTGTATTGGCCTCCCCAAGCACCTGCTTCCTTAGCTGGTGCCTGGAGCTGGCCCTGCATAGAGCACAGTGGAAGTCAGATCTTGGATGTGGAATTGGGCCCAAACTCAAAATATTTAAGGGAAAAACTCCCTGGAATGCTTATTTGACTCAGTTCAATATAACAACCCAAGTGACAGTCTAGAGCCATGGTGGGCAACCTACAGCCAGTGGGCCGCATACAGCCCATCAGGGTAATCCGCTGGCGGGCCATGAGACAGTGTTTATATTGACTGTCTGCAGGCATGGCCACCTGCAGCTCCCAGTGGCTCTGGTTATACATAATATATTTACAATATACCATATATGGTATGGACACTAAAATAAAGTAGTGCCCAAATCTTGCAAGATTTGATATATGGTTTGGAGCCAGCCATCAATCGACCTGGTCAGGGCAGAGGTAAAAGCTAGAAGGAGAGGGAAAGAAGAGACCCCACCTGAACTGGCAAAGAATGTGTAGAGTCTTATATTCCTGGTATATCCAGATATCAGTGAGGATAGGGTATTGCATGGCATATCTTTCTTAACTTGTTTGTTATACTGAGATGATACTAGTGCATGCTAAAACCATCTAACAGGAACTGATACATATACAAATAGTCTATGAAAAAGAGAAGGCTGCCAATCTGAAACTGAACTCAAAGGAATGTGAGTTGTTTCAAAAAGAGGTAATTTACCCTGGGCACACAGTGAGGGGAAAATTTCCACTGAAAACAAAAACTGAAGCTGAGAAGAACTGGCCAATTCCTCAGACATTCACAGTTGTGTAGAGTTTTGCAGGACTCTGCTCCTATCATAAAAGGTCTTAGTTTACTAGAAACAACTCACAAGACCCTGAATATTGGTTAACCACTTGGGTCAAAAGAGGTAATAATACAATATTTGATTAAAGCCCTATGAAACATCTGATATGCACATTGCTACAATGAAGTTGGAATATTTGTAAGGTATGTATATTGTAGTGTCAGCCCTTTTCCTCATTCTATATCAGCTGTGGCCCTTTCTGCTACTAACCATCTGCTCCCATTCTCAGATTTTTAGAGATGTTCAACAGCATGCATCACTCATTAAAAATGAGATCATGTCTGCCCTTCTGAAAGAATCAAATAAGGTGCTTAATAAAACATTTTGCTCACAAAACGAAATAGAGACTCAACATGTTACATTGTCTCAGGTCTTTTATTTTGTCTCCCAAGTGCTTTATTTGTTGATAGAATGAAAGGCCTTGAATTAATGCATTTTATCAATAGAATCAGAATTATGGAAGAACATTGTTAAAATCCCCCCACCCTCCTCTTTTGTGTGTGGGGGGGGAGGGAGAAACAGAGTGAATTAAAGAGCTTGGTCATACTTTGTGTTGACAGAAAATGGTAAGAACCTTGACAAAAATGTGTTGTTGACAGAATAAAGTAAGGGACTTCAGGAAAAAAAATAGATATGACCTTGGCAGAACGTGTAGGTCAACAGAGTATAGCACATGACTTGATTGGTAGAACTTTGTGGGGGGGAAATGCACTCCATCAACTTGTTAATTTGTTATAGGTGACACAATGAATTTAGTTTAAAAAAAAAAGGAAGCAATTAGACATTTTTTGGTGAATACTGACTTAAGTTCAATGTTTTCCTAATGAAGTATGTCCATGGAATTAATTTAGCACATTTACTTCCACTGCAGCAAACCAGCCAGAACCAGAGTGATTCGTACTCTATCATTACATTTTCCCCTACGCATGTATTCCTCTAGCTAGTTAAACAAGTCTGGGCTTGTCTACATCACAAAGTTGCAGCGCTGGTGAGGGGGTTACAGCGCTGCAACTTAGGAGGTGTACACATCTGCAGGGCATCACCAGCGCTGCAACTCCCTGTTTGCAGCGCTGGCCGTACTCCCATTTTGTCTCGGGTGTAGAGGATCCAGCGCTGGTGATCCAGCGCTGGTAATCAAGTGTAGACACTTACCAGCGCTTTTCTTGACCTCCGTGGAATAAGCAGGTATCCCAGCATACCTGAGGAAGCCTCTCTGGTAATCAAGCAGGTCTCCTTCCCCGCGGTTTGCTCCGGTGTTCTCCGAATCCCCCCCCCAAGCGGGTCTCCTTCCCCACGGTTTGCAGGGGGGTTCGGGGAACGCGAGAGCAAACCGCGGGGAAGCAGGTCTCCTTCCCCGGTTTGCTCTCGCGTTCCCCGAACCCCCGTGCAAGCAGGTCTCCTTCCCCGGTTTGCTCTCGCGTTCCCCGAACCCCCGTGAAAGCAGGTCTCCTTCCCCGGTTTGCTCTCGCATTCCCCGAACCCCCCTTGAAGCCGCCCAACAGCGCTGCAAGTGGTGTTAGATGTGGCCACACTGCAGCGCTGGTTGCTGTAAGTGTGGCCACTCTGCAGCGCTGGCCCTATACAGCTGTACTAATACAGCTGTAACAACCAGCGCTGCAAAATTGTACATGTAGACATACCCTCAGTCAGACTAGATCCTCGGCTAGTGTAAATAGGTCTAGCCAATGTAACTAGGCCAATTTATAGTAGCTGAAGATCTGGCTCACTGAGTTTACTTAGCGCCAGAGTTTCATCTTTCTACTACACCTAACTTCATGTTCAATAGAAAGTGAGAAATCATTGATCATAGAAGAAAAGCACTGTACAGTATGGCTGGGCTGTTAACAGGAATATCTCTTTCTTCCTCCCTTTGTCTGTAACTACTAATTTTCCTGTTTCCTGAAAAGACCAGTTAAGACAGATTTTAATTATGCTGATTTAATACTTACACTTGTCCTCCCTGCTTTTCTCATATTACACCACTTTAGGGTATGATTCCGAGTTCCAATGTGAGCACTGTGTTACCAAAGAGAGGAACATAACATATTCATATGAGGCACAAGCAGAAATTTGTCAGAACTAGCTGTGCCAGGGAAGCTTTGTTCCTCTAAAAGCCCTTGAGTTTGTCTAATGCAGTGTTTCTCAATCTTTTTCCTACCAGCGGCCAGCTTGCTGCCTTCCTAAACTGTGTCAGGGAAATCTCAGGGTCCAGCAAGGAGGCTGCCATGGACCGGTCACTGAGAAACACCGGTCTAATACATCCATTCTCAAAGATCTAAAGGAATGGTTTGACTAACATGGTTTTAACCCAACACACTGGATATAGGTATACTATCAGAAACTGGCACGTAAAATTGGCTACTAAAAGGTGAATGTTTTAGATGGGTCACTATAATATGCCTTAACTTTGGATGTGTTCATTATTAAGGCCTATAAGCAGGTCTATCAGGTCTTTTCTGCCCCCTGCTGGAGGTGTGTGGCCTGACACCCCCATCCCACCCCACTTAAGGAAAACACACTCAGGCTGAGCTGTTAAGGAGTCTCAGTCCTCCACAGGCCTGGGCCAGGAGGAGACACTGACCAACAGGAAGCCAGCAAGCCAGTGAAAAAGGCTTTACCCGCTTTCTTTGAAAGGCAGTACTGAGTGAGCCTGGGGCAGGTGAAGAGCTTTCAAGATTAGTCCAGGTTTCCAGGGCTGGGTCAGGCTGGTTGCTTAGAAACTGTTGTGTTGTTTGTTTAGTTCTAAGATGTAGACAGCCAAATTTTGAGTTTGGTTATTGTTAACCATTGAAGACTGACACTGAACTCATAGCATGAGCTATTCTGCTCCAGCCCAGCTGCGTCAAGCTGCTGTCAATGTACTCCTTGCTGTACTGCTGCCACCAATCTTTTCAATGAGCTCCTCCTGCTGCTGTTGTTGCTATAGAAGCTATGAGTGAGTATGCACTATGCAGTCTGGAGCACTAGAGCAGATGCATCGTGTAGATTCTTCATGTGGAAGAAATCTTCTATTAAATGAACAGTTGTGAATGGACTGTAGAACTAAGATGAAAATAATCTTATTTTACCATGATTTTATTTTATTTTATTTTTTTTTTTGCTGAGACCAGCAGTGGCTGCAGATGCCCTTTTAATGGCATGGATGGGCTATATTTCATGAGCATAATGTATCCCATGGGCTTTCTAGAATAAACAATGTGCATAGGCTTTTCATATTTCACATTTGGCAGCTAACAGATCTAACAGTTATGCAAATTCCAACAAACAAGGATATCACTGGGGGATTCTGGATATCTGGGGAACAGGAATAATTAATAACTCATCTATACATTCAGTTATTTCCTTACCTAAATCTGATATGTGACTAGTCAAAAGAATGTAGCTCCCAGCTAGGCACCTAGTAATGCTGATCAGAGAAATTTAGACTGATCCATATTCCATCAGAATATGCAGTTCCTTCAAAATCAAAATGCTTCACAAAATAGTCTCAGTTTCTCCAGAACTTCATTTTGGAAGAAAAACAGTAAAATGATTCCTACAATGTTGAAAGGTCCTGTTTTGATATTTTATGGAACAAAATGTTCTGATTTTACATCTTCAAAACAACTTTTCTTTTCAATTGTTATTGTAATATATTACAAAATTTAAACTCAAAATCAAAATTAAATGTTTTGATTCTGTCCCAATGAAGCCTTTTGATCTATTCAAAATGAAACTTTCCTTTAATGGAAAAAATATTCAGTTTTCATTCCAATTTGGAATGAAGCTAGATTTCAAAACCTTCAGGTACATGGTGAGGAAGAACTTTCATTCTTTGCACAACTCTACTACCTAGGGCCCAAATTCTCAATGGAATTTAGGTGCTTAACTCCTCTTAATTTCAAAGGGAGTTAGGCACCTAAATACTTTCCAGAATCCTAATACTTCACTAGCCAGGTTTTCAAGAATGTTCAGCACCCAGTAGCTTCCCTTGTTACTAACAGGAGTTGCAAGGTTCAGAGTACTCTTGAAAATCTGGCTATATAGACTTTCCTCATTTGATTTTTGTTTCCTTGATGGTATTAAATTTAGCATGCCCTTCTGCCTTGTTACTGCTTCAGAGATTTCTTGGAAGGCTGTAGTAGGTTGGGCAGCCCCTACAAGAAGCAAAATGAAAATAAAATATATAGAAATCCTTACACTGAAATAGATTTGTTGTAGGACAGAGAGACAGATGTAAAGGGGGAAAAAAATCCACAACCAATGAACAGAATACAAAAGTATTCAGAAATCATATTGCTGGGCTCAGGATAGATTGCATACAGTCAGCTATACCAAAAGAGAGTAACACAGTAAATATTGTGCCATCCTAGCAAAACACAGACACATAACAGCTCTTTTGAGATAGTCATTAAAGAAAATGAAAGTAAAATATGCATTATACACAAATTAAAGCATATAGACAGTCATATTAATTTACTATATTAACAGTATTCTCTGATCCATGTAAACCTGCACACTTTTCTTAGTCTGAAGCAATTATCACTAAATTAAAATAATTTTTTTAAAAGTTACAGTTGAAGGGAAAATAACATCCCTTTTTAATTGCCTGTATTGGAAATGAACTGTCTGTGGCAGAAGGGATACCAAGTTATTCTTCAACAAAAAGAATGTTAGCAGTCAGATCAGAAATCTAGAACACATAGTGTCATCTCTGAAGTTACATTAAGACATATAAGGTTCACTTTTCCAACTTGGCCTCATTACTTGTATATCTTCTACATCCAAGCATCTATTATAGAAACTTAAGGGAGATATCAGGATCAGTAGTAAGAGCTTGATCCTGAAAGCTATTAAGCACTTCCTTCAATAAGCCTCACCTCCCTTTAAATCAGTGGCAGTCAGGGGTTCCCAGCAGCCTGCAAGAATGAATCTTAAGTGCTTATGTGGGGCTGACAAGGTGCATCAAGCTTGCTACGGCCCCTCTAGACATGGATAAATTTCACCCTTAATGGGAGCTGAAGGAATCTTTATCAAATGTATCAGGCCTTATGTATACACATTCCCTTTTCTCCATCTGAGCACCAAAATAATGATTGCAGGTTTCCAAATTAAATACCATTCATCCCTTAAATATCTCAAGTGATGAGTTGTACTATATAGTTCTGTGATGGGGCACCCCATCCCTCCCGACCATGCTCTCAATTCCTCCACTAGTACACAGCAATGTAGCCACATCTTTGTGTTCTTTTACAATTTTCTAGCCCCTTCTCCATGTGTACTCCCCACCCCCTCTGTGCTTGTTTTAAACCACTTGCCTCTTAATGGGCTAATTAGCTCATTAACTTCCTAGCCCAAGTCTGGCCTGGTAATCAGGCACACACACCTGACCAACTAGGCCTTCTCCAGCGGAATGTTATTAGTCCAAATAGTGATCAGAATCTGGCTCAAGCTCTATCTCTCAGTATTGTGTCACAAATATCCGTAATAGCCAATAGAAGCTGCACATCAAAATCTTCAAATACACTTTAGAAGTGTAAAGGTAGGTACTCAATCTTTACTAACTTTCCAGAACAAGTCATGATTCCTCTTTTATGTAATTATGTGTTTTTCAGGTATATTCTAAGGCACAGACTAATATTTACATACTCCACATATTCTGTGGTGTTCCTCACTGGAAAGTTTCAGATTAACCTAAAATAGCATTTTCAGATACTCAGAGAAAGAGAGACTTTTTTCTTTTGTTGTCTTCTGTTTCACACTATAGTTTGCCATCCTTTTTGCTTTATAGTGTATGAATGGCAAATAGCTTTTAAGTGTGATTAAACTCCAGAGCAAAGTTGGGGCATTTAATAAAGGTGAACAGCTATTTAACTGCTTTATATAAAAGCAATGGTGATTCTTCTTATTAAGTACATAAATCTACTTCAGAAAGTCTGCAATTTTTTCCCCTTGACTTTGATTCCCCTCACCCCATCTTTTCTCCTAGAAAAAAAGAAGCAGTAATGGAATTGCTACAGCATGATAAAGAAGCACTTTACAAAATCATTAAAACAGACTCTAGCTCGTGTGAATACTTAAACTCTTAGACATCTAAATATATCTTAAGGATCTGGACCTTAGAGCGAGATTTACCAGGATATTTAGTTGTGCAAGATACACATTGTCCCCTAGTGGGTTTTTCATTGAATTCAAGGAGAATTCAGCACCTAGACTCTTTTGGAAATTTTACCAGGTGCCTATCTGCATCTTTAGGCACTCAATATCTTTACAAACCTATTCCAAAGGCATTACAGAAAACCAAAACATAGGTAGGAAGACAGATTTCTGGGTTGACTTGTGGTATTTGATTAAAACAATATATATCTCAGTAGTCTGGATTACTTTAACAACAAGCAAGGTAACAATTGGCAGTTTTGCAAGTTTTTTCCTTTTGGGATTTAGTTTACCAAATCTCCAGATATATCAAGTCAAATAAAATAAATAATAAAGCATGTGCATATTTTTTTTCTTTTCAGTGCCTGTTTCTTTTCCCATTCTCTATGAACCAAAACTGCCGAGTTTTGCACAGATCTTGGTTTAAGGAGAAGAGGAAAGCATGCAGCAGGGGAGGGGAAGAGTGCTTCACTCTGTAAGGAGATACAAAGAATGACTTGCTCCATGGTGGGAATTGTGACTCTGGTCCTACTAGGTGCAATTAGATTCTACCCCATTACACAAGACTGTGTCTAAAAACTCAACCTAGATGTAAAAGATGAAATCTCTACTTGTTTTAACAGTGCTGATAGGTATTTTCACACTCTAAAAGCCCTTTTGTCACCACAGGTTTTTGTAGCTGCTTCTCAGGAAAGACAGTTAATCCTCATCCCCTCTCTTGTTTCCTTTCCTTTCTTTATCTGTGTAAATTCATTTCTCTCTCTCGCTCCTTCTTTCCCTGTCTATTTCTAACATCCATATGAGTTAGCTACAAATTTTAAACTTAACCTCCAATACAAAGACACTTATACAAAGACTTATACCCTGCAATACAAAGACAATTCTCTCTTTCCCCCCTTTAAATAACTTGAAACATTCTGGGCCAAGTGGAAACCTTGGATATTTCCCTTTTGGAAGTTTTCCACTCGATGCTTGCTGATATCAAGAGACATTTCTTTATAAAAAGGACATTTCCAGCATGCTCTTTCCCCTCCACACGTCTTAAGTGATTGTATATTTGTGGGGGAAGAAATTGAAATGCGGAAATAAAAAAAACAAATAATTTTTGAAGAATCACAGGAAGGAATAGAATCTAGTTTCCTTTCTTTTTCACTGCTGTATTGTCTATTGGATGCTAACAGGAGTGAGAGTAGTAACTTCTAAATGTACATTTATTTTGAGATTACTGAAGTCAGCAGCCCTTGCACCGAACACACATGTAGAACAGACCTATTAGGTAAGGAGATGTCACTTTTTTACATAGTCATTTTTCAGAGTAGTCCTGCATCTTAAATCTCATTCTGAATAAACATAGGTCTGAATATTAAAACATCTGCAGCCATTAGGTCTAAGAAATTTGAGCCCAGATCCAAGTCCTTGTGCAAATGGCCCCTTTCTTTATAACACACAAAACCTCCAAACTTTGAGGAATTCAAAATCTAGATATAGATCCACTATTTTATAAATTTGCCAGTTACCTTAAATAACCTCAAACCCTGCTGCACAGTCAGACTAGCTGTAACCTCCATAAACGGGATATGTTTTTCAACCATTATTTACAGATGGGGGTCAGAATACAAAAACCTGGAAACAAATAAAATATTTTGTTACTGTGGCTCCCTTGCCACACACACTCTTGAAAATATTCCTACTGTATTATTTTGATCTGCATTTTCATTGATTCAGATATGTGGAGCACAGTCTAATTGAGTCTTCCAAGATCCATGGCATTAAGCAACTTCTTTAAAAATAATGAGTACTTCAATGTAATTTTCTTGTCTAAAACAGGTTAGCAAACATCAGACTATTTTATATTTATATATTTTGTTAGCAAATCTTGAAAGTAAATAGGATGGTTATTTCTTTATTTTCAGTGTGGCTCTTTCCATTAGCACATCTAAAAAGACTATATATTTTAACTTTATTTGTCAAGGACAATTTAAAATTACTGATGCCAAAATAAATGTTATGCTACAGGAGCATTCAAATCTAGCACTGTTGTTGATGGAAAAATAATTTCAAACCATTAAGTTCAGGGGTTAGAAATGTACTCTAGCATGTCGTGATACCTCTCTCCTTCAGAAAAAAAAATTGTCAAGAAAGGATTGCTGCAAAGATCACGTTGAAAATGTTTTCTATTTGTATCAGTAATATACTGCAAGTTAGTGGTTGGATTGTACTTTTACATACAGTCCTGGGAAAGGCAAGGATGTGGATTTGTACTGAACTTGTAGTCCAGTCCTAACACTGTGTATGTACCAATTGTAACAGGGTAGTCTCCCCCTTTAAGAACAGAGATGCCTAGTGATCAGCTCACCACCCCATCACATGGCATGGCCCTGTAAGAATTTGAAAGATTTTGTTGTTTTTTATATATATACACACACATCTCCCTCTGACCTAGGTCCTAGAAGATATTGTTAGAGTAGAAGAGGTCCAGTAGTGCTTGGGAGGAAATCCCATTGCTGTGTCTTTAGGGGCCAGGAACCTGGCAGTGAAGGCAAGGTGAGGCTCCCCTGTCACAAAACCAACTGGAGATGAGCTGGAGAAGTGGACCAGTGTAAATGCTGCCTCCTCCCTCCCAGTAGGGCAGATGCCAGCAGGAGAAGTCTGGCCTGCTGATCCTCCTGAGTCTGAGGACTAACTGGGGGAATGAGCCATCCAAGGGAGAAGTGATCTAAGGCTTGACAGCTGGCTAAATCACTCTCCAGCTCCAAGTGGTGGAGCTGGGAACTCCTGACTTGAGGAGAGAGGTATAACTGCCTGAACTACCTAGCTACAGGAGGAGGGGTGGGACTTCTGTTTAAGGAAAGACTGAAAGGTAACCCAGAATGGACTGGGAACAAAGTGCAGTAGGTAGGTTTGGGGTAAGCCATAAAGCCCAGAAGAAGCTTCTTATTTTGGATTTTAGTTTAGTCATGTTAGTTCCCCTGTTCTGCCCCTCCTCTCCCCCCCAAAAAGAGGATTGAACTCTCAGTGACCCAGCTGGAATGCTGAGTCACCTAAACCCTGGGAGAAAGGGAGGTAGGGGTCTGCAGCACCACATTCAGACCAGTAGGGGGTGCTACAGTGTAATTGATGAAACAGGCATTGCAAGCCAAATATGCTGTTTCATTCTATGTGTAGGCTACCAGTAGACCTGAATATGGAATCTAAATGCTATATCTTCATCTTCATCAAGAGTGGGGGAAACCCCGCAAAAGATATTTCCAAAGATATCAATGATGCCTAATAGAGGCTTACTGCAGAAAACTGACCCTTGTTAGTAGAAGCACAGTTTAAGGCTGAATTGTGTCATTTAAATAATAATCTAGGCAAATATATTGCTAAGGTCCTTTGTGTCCTTGCAGTTAAAGACATCTGTAAATTCAATCTTCATCTCCTAATTTGATGTTTTTACATGCCCTAGTACATACAATATATCACCACTGATTAAATAGTTCCCAAACATCTAAGAAGTAGATTCGAATGCATCAATTTTTATAACAAGTTAAACCAATTTGATGAGTGTTATGGAGAAATTATGGGATGACTCATACCCACGTCATATATGGTTTTCCATTGTAAGTGGTAAGTTTCGTCCATGAAAGGACTGACAGACTAAGCTCTAATTATGTATATATTTAATAGAGCTGGGTGAAATATTTATTGCCACAGTATTTTAAATGAAATTTGCTGAGTTTCAACCTCACATATCTTCCATGACCATACAGCATTTTACACTTCGTCCTTGAAACTAAAAGGGTGTGTAAAAAATTCAACCAAGGACAACAGAATGATTTTTAGAATGGGGAGAGATTGTGCCATAGTGAGTAGAATAAAGAAAACATGGCTGGACGCATTCCACAACTCCTGAGATCTAGAGCCACCTCCTATCCAGTATTATGGACGTGACAAGACTATTGAGACTGGGAGGCAGAGAAAAGTGCTTGGGAATGTGCCTATATTGATGGGATATTGTATACTGAGTGTTTAAAAGATTCCTAAAACAGATTGCATTTGCAGACTGGAAATCTGTTGTTTCATGTTGGATCTCCAGCTGTTTCTGGATGTATTTGCAGAGCACACTCTCGTTTGTGCTTGGCATAATGGTTGTGTCCTTAACTTTCAGATACAGAGCTCATAACTGCTATCCATGTCTTTGTTACTGAAAGTTAAACTACTGCAACATGGTCTGCAGTATTAACACACCCTCAGGATGCACTTACGAATTGTAGATAGGGTCTTTGACAGGTGGAAAAAACTAATCCAAGACCACACAGAAAACCAGAGTCAGGACCAGGATTAGAAACCTAATCTACTAGACCATAAAATAGACCATAATGGGCTCCAGGTGAGGTATTTAACCTCTTTAAAACACAGGTGGTGGGTTTTTTTATAGTGAGGGTGTGATATATAGTAATTTGTTTTTTCTATCATGAAATATTTCTGTACTGTATAGTAAGCCAGATCTTTTATGTATTCAGATTATTTTGAAAATACTTAATAAGATGGTAGAAAGAAATCAAAGTTGCATTTGGACAGCCAAATTGTGAGATGAATAATGCAGGTAATTTTAAAATGGCTGAGTTATAAAGTTAGAAGAAACACTTTGTGATTGAATGCACCAAGAGAGAACCTTTGCCGTTGTGTATGCTGGTGAGCATTGTAATAATTGCTCAACACCCCCCCTCATTATAACTCCCAACAGCTCTAACTGCTCGCTTAATGCTATGTGAAGACTACAGTTTTAATGGTGCACCACGCTGCTGCTAAACAGCAGTTAAACCCAGTGGTTAAATTATTGCATTGAGTGCTATTGAAAGTCAATACAACGTGGCCACTTTTTTTTTTTCTCTAATTGCTAGCTTACTGAGGCTTTCAACAGCACTCAACCTCCAGGGCCAGCTTTTACATTTTTTTTTCTCTGAATGGCAAATTGTGGAGATTATAAACCCTTAATTTTGCTTCTTTAATAAAAAGTGGAAATTAAAAAGCCAGTGTGACTTAAAGTAAGTACCCCTGAAAACTGTGGTTATGCAAATCCCATTATACATAATAATAAAAAAAACAAAACCCAATGCTGGACAATAGGAAGGGACGAGGAAAGACTACAGGAGGGGCCAAGACAAAGTTCCGTTGACCAGCAAGATGTGAGAACGTTACTGAGATGATATGGGAAACCCAGGGGAGAAGCAGTGATTCAGGCAGCTTAGCTGCAATGACGGACTCTGCAAAATGCAGAGGGAGGCCAGGGGAAAGAGAGAGCTGAGTAAATTCCACGGGATCAAGAGGGAGGTCAGTACCCTATAAAGGAGCAAAGAGCAACCCGAAAGAATGCACAGGAACAAGAGCCGGTTATATACAGGTCAGTGATAAATGAGGAAGCTGTTTGGAGGTCCGGGAGACCAGAGGAAAGCTAAAGTAGGTCAAAAGGCAGTTAAATTATGCAAAGCAGTGCAAGAAGAGGTATGAAGGGCAAACAAAGAAAAGGGTTTGAGTAAAGACAATGGGGTCAAGCTGGAACTGAAAAAGAAAGGAAAAACATGCATAGCTCAACAGTTCAATCAGTGGCATCAGTTATACACACACGTTTACAGAGAGAAGAAACAATTGTAAATGATTAGAAACATTTTAGGATGGTGCAAACATTGCTAGATTTAGTGCTTGTTGCACTGCTTTTATACCAAATTAAGACTAAATGCCACTTTAGGCACCTAAATCCCTGCATCAGGCCTCTCTGGGATCCACAAAAGCCCTGCTCAGCTGCTGCCTAATGCTGTAGGTACCTGAACTCACTCAGCACCTTAAGTTTTTGCAATAGAAGTTGCTTAGGTTTCTGCTTCTGAGCATATGCACTGTAGCCCATGACACACATCCAGACATGTAAGCCACAGAGTGATGCACAAACCAAAGGAATATAGGCGTGCCTCCATCTAACTTGCCGCTGGGGCCTGATCCAGTACATGTGCTCAGAGTTCACCTAGCAGATCCATGGATCTTATAAGTAAACTTAGACAAAATGGTAAAGGGAGGTGCCTCCCTCCAGCCTGGATTTCAGCATCAAACTCTCTTAGAGGGGCAAAGTTTAGCATGCATTCCTCGACTTGGCATCCCTAGGGTGATCAGATAGCAAGTGTGAAAAATCAGGATGGGGTCGGGAGTAATTGGCATCTATATAAGAAAAAGCCCCAAATATCAGGACTGTCCCTATAAAATAGGGACATCTGGGCACCCTAGGCATCCCCTATTGACTAGTTTAGGTGAGGTGCTGCCTAATGTGCTGGATTTTGTGAGTCCCACTCTGAGGCTCCTATCTCTCTCCATTCCTTATTTATGGAGGCTACATAGACTAACTCTGCCTTTGTGAATTTCTTGGTTCTTTACAGTTAGGCTCGGTGATGCTGAGTATCACCCATGCTTAAGATCCTTTGTGAACCGAGCCCTCACTGTGAGATGGAGAGTCTGTGTGTCAGTACTATTCCTAGATCTTTGTCCTATATACCATTAGGGTGGGAGTGACAGTCGTGTATGGAGAAGAGGTGGGCCATTGAGCAAATGGGACTTTTCTAGAGTGGGAGTGCATTAGGCAGCTGTCATGCCACAACTGGTCAATTGTTCTAGCCGTGTTGGTCCCAGGATATTAGAGAGACAAGGTAGGTGAGGTAACATCTATTTTATTGGTCCAATAAAATAGGGAGGCAAGCTTTTGATCTTATACCGAGCTCTTCTTCAGGCCTAGCCAAAGTGAGCTAGAAGCAATGCTTTTCAGTATGACATACATTCTTTTCAGCAGAAAGCTATTGCTGGATGATGACCTGGTGTTCAGGCCAGTGCTTGAGTCCTTATGAGGAAAAGTCCACCACAGGGCTGTGAGTTGGAAGGAGAATTAAGGAGAGAGATGGAAGGAGAATTAAGGAGAAATAGAATTTGTAAGAGTAAACTCTCAAACAGGCTGATGACTTAAATAATGGATCTGAATGTCTTCCTGTGACAAGCCACCCCATAAAGGCCTTTCTCTAAAAGGGCAAGCCCAAAGAACCAGGTTTGATGACAATTCTTAGTATCTGTTGAGGCCTCCACCAAATGCTATTATAAGCCAGGATCCCATCTCTGAAATCATAGAAGAGAAAATGTTCTGCTGCTTAATCTTGTGAACTGTTCTCTCTTGGTTACTATCTGGAAACAAATGAAGCTTAGAAGTGATAGTTTCCAGTGAAATGTTACCCAGACCACGGTGTTAATTTCCAATAGATAGTATGGTCATGAGTAAAACCCTTGGTCTCAGCTATGCTTACTCTTAACATCTTAAAATAACCAAGAGAATTATAATTTTAGGGACAAATCATCAGCTGGTGTAACTCCACTGACTCCAATGAAGTTATGCTGTTTTATACTAGCTAAGGAGATTGCACTTGATTTTGAGGTTTTTTGTACTAGGGGGTGGGGAATTAAAATATGCATAATCATAGAAGTGGCCCTATAGAGAACCCTATTTATAGTGCTGTTACAGAGGAATCTAGACTAGGAGATTATAATTAGTGATATAGAGCCATGTGTTTCTCACTGTGAAAATTGCTTAAATGAACTCTGCTTACTTATAAAAGTCCTATTTGTAGATTTAAGGCCTTTTCTTAGTAGATAGATATAGATTAAAAATATTGGGGGCGGGGCATAGGGGAAACTTCTTATCTTGCAACCTGTCTTTATTTAGCAAGCTTCTTCATGTAATCTTAGTTTATCTTTTCAGTTCTTGTTAAGAGCCATGCATTCATTGTTCATTCTTCCATACCTCTTTCTCTCATGAAATCTAGTTAATTCTTTTCAAAGATGCTCCTTTTGTATTTGTGATAATAGGTTCAGCACGCCACAAGAAGTCATGCTAGTCTATACTTTCCCACTTCACAAGATATCATCAGGGCATATTTTTAGGTATCTTGTAAGATTAACTTTCACATAAATCTATTTTCTAAGCCCTCTGAAACTGGAGACAGCTTGCTGTTATTAGACTGTATAGTGGATATTAATTCCTGTATGTGGTTTTTTTAGTTGAATGGTGATGGAATGAACCTGTTCTGAAGCATGTTAAATCTGCACATTTGAGTGCTTTGATGCCAATGTTCATTTTACTTCAAGGTATCTTATTTTCGTCTTCATAAAATTAAATGCTTGCATTTACCATATAATTAAATTTAGCCAGACCAGAGACTCCAGTATGTGCATTTATTAACTTCTGACTGCATCTCTATTTATACTTTGGTCAATTTTAGCAAATCAGTTAATTTACCCAAGATGCAGCTTACAACTTAGCCACAAAAGAGGTGTAAAAATGGCCCCTTTTCAGTTAGTCTTCACTGTAATGGGAAAAAAGGTGTGGATGCATCTGTTTGTGCATACCGCTAGGATACGTGCATACTTGAATGGAGAGCTGGGAGCCTGCTTTTGGGTTTGTAGTTATCCACGGTGTGTATTCTAACCATAGGGTTTTGCATATATACATGACATGGTCATGCATTTTTCAGGGACATTTATGAAGGCCTAAAGAACATTTACTTCTCATGATTATTTATAGTATTGCTCCCACATAAATAGTGTGTGTGTCAGGTTTGCTAAATAAGGTTCCCAGACACACACATGATCACTGGCACTTGCCTCCTAGGTTTTCAGTGAACAAGGAGACTCAAAAATATATTCTTCTAAATGGTTGATAAAGATCAGATCTAAGAAAATGATACAAAACAGAACATCAGGACAATTTTGTGGCTCTAAGAGCTTGTCCACACAGAGATGCCCAAGACAGTTAATATGAATTACCTAAAGATGTGAACTTGAAGTGAATTAGTTACATAGATTTAACCCCTGTGTGGACACTCATTCAGAATTATTCAGGCCTTTATTCAGTTTATCTTAAAGTGAACTAAGAACTGTATAATAACTAGCAAAACAGTGAAAACTCCAGCTATTTCAACATGCTGCAGCTTACCTTATAAACAATCATAATATGAATTGCGTATCTCATCAATGGTCCACACTCAAAAGTATCTGTCTTCTGTATTTGGGTTTTTTACTGCTAGCAGCCACTGTAGTACCTGAGCACCTTCTGCGTAAAATCAATAGCAAAGTCCATAGTGGAGTCTCTGACACTTGTCACTTTTGGGGGATAAAATCTCTAGTTGGGGTAAAACCTATGCTTGAGATAGGGATATTGTGGTTTTGGTTTTTTTAAAAGATATTAATTAGCTGTTTGTGGCAGTGATGTTGAGAGTCATACCTATCATCACACTAATGGAACTCTGACTCAACTTGATAAGTGAGCTAGAACAAGGGAGTGAGACAGACTTTTGTTCCCTTACAGATAAACTTGATGTTCCTAATATGTACATGTGGTGATAAGTATGTTAGAAAGGCATAGACAAAGTACTTTAATACTGAGCAAAACCTCAGTTATGACAATAGATAAAGAATACAATTCTTTCTCTTATTCTCCCTCAACCAAATGCAGATGAGTGTTGTAAAATCTGCTTCTCAATGGATATCTAGTAAATACACAATGATAGCTAGAGGATGGCAGAAAGAAAGGAGACAGAAGAGGAAAGCGATAATAGGAGGTCTAATAAAAAAAACAACTTTCTAATAAGACATGACAGGACACTATGTATTTACTTCAAGTTATACTGGGAGGAGGTTCCATTAGAGATCGAATCTAAATCACATTTTGGGTCTCCACTCTGAATAGTTTGCATTTATTTGGCACAATGATTGTTAATAATTAACTTAAAAAGGAAAGGAACATCTCATCCACAGTATGGAGAAAGCTCTGTCCTCCAATGCAGAGGAACTGCAACAATCTTGAGACCTGAAAAGATTGTATTTTGCTGTTTTTGTGGAGCTTAGTCATTGGTGAATGAGCCACAAACAAGCATGAGAGTTCTAGAGGTAGTAAAATCCACTGAACAAGAAACCTTTCAAAAAGAAAAAGCAAGAACCTTCGGTTACTACCCATTCTGTGAAGCCAACCAACAATTTTGGATTCTGGACGTGTTTTAAAGACCATAATCCTAGCTGTCAAACTCTTATGCTCTTTGATCATAGCAAAAACACATGCCATCATTATATAAGGGAGCAAGGCTTTCTATATCAGGGACTCTTGCCTTCAGTTTGTTCATATTGCCAGACATTGCCTTTAATCTTCTGTTTAATGTTAGAGAGGGACTCCTGAACATTAGCCAGCTGTATCTATAGTGCAGCTGCCTTCAGATCTTATGCTGTGCCTCCTGAAGTGTCAGAAGTGGCTGTACCGCCAACATATCTGGCTGTCTAAAGACTTAGCAAGTAGCAATGTCCTTATTAAAATCCACTTTGGATTTCAGCAGTTTTTCCAAACAAATGGTAGCCAAATAATATGGATAATGGGAAACAAAGTGGATGCAACATAAGCACTAAAAACAAAACAGAAAACAAAAGGTTGAAACCTTACCTATTGATTTCACCAACCTTTGTATGTCTCAGTTATGTCCCCCACTGGTTCCCAAAGTTTTTACTAAGTTACCTACTAACAATATTTTGTCTTTTTTGGCATCCCACCCAAAGTCCGTGTGTGTGTGTGAGAGAGAGAGAGAGAGAGTGTGTGTGTGTGTGTGTTGGAGTTTGCATGGTTGAATAATAGATCAGCATCCTTCACTACTGCTGCCTCCCCTTCTTTGCCCTGCAGAGGGGTCACTGATGACATGCTGCAGCAACCTCTGCCCTGGTACTGCAACTATATTCCTAGCTGGTACAGTGGGGAGGCCGGGGTGGGGGCTGGGGTGGCAGAGGGGAAGGGAGGGAGAGAGAGAGAGAGAGAGAGAGAAATGTTGGAGAGTGAGCCTGCACCTTGAATGAACTCCACAATGGTTGCTCCTGTGGGACTGGACCCAGCTTGCCAACAGTGGTGGCTCCTCTCCCATGAGATTGGGCCTGGCTCCCCATTCAGGGCATTATGACTTGGCGCATGGGGCTGCATCGCCACTCAGGTTTGAGAGGGGTGGCCAGGACAAACCACATGCACCAGTGGGGAGATGGGCCACGAGCTGCTGCTGCAGAGTGAGTGCAGGGTGGGCTTACTTTCTAACCTTCCTGCTCCCTTTCTGGGCCTCCCCTTCACAATGGCCTTGCAACCCACTAGAAACTTTCTGCAACCTACTGATGGGTTGTGGCTCACCAAGTGGGAATTACTGCACATCCCACAGCCCATAACACTCTCCTTTATAGCTTTTTCCAGCTTCTGTTTACTTTCCTTCTTGGCCTAATTATTTTGTTGTTTTTATTTCCTCCACTGAATTTCATTAAACTCTTTACAGGTTCAACTTTTTGCCAACCATTGGCCAGGTGTAATACTTAACCTTGATCACATGGACAAGGCCATCATCTAAGTCTGTCATTTTCCTGCTGCCATTTGCTTTTCTCCCATTGCTGCTTTGCGATTAGTGCTCAGGCTTCAGGCATACACTACAGTGTTATGCATGTAGGAAGGTGTGCGTTCCAGGAGAATAGAGAAATGGATATTTTAAAAGCTCACTCTGCTTGTCTCATTGCATTTTTAATTTAAATATACTTTTTCATTGTTTTTTATAATCTTTCTAATGTGCTACACCTTTTACCTGTTTGTGATCTTGAAGAAAATGCTAAGTGCTTTGGGATGCCTGGCTAGATGCTATGTCTTTAGAAAAAGTGAAAGCGGTGGTTGTTGTTGTTGTTGTCATCATGCTGTTGATCTTCTGCTTATTTACCTGCATTACATGTCGCAATCATAACTGTATTATTAAGATTGTCAGACATTCTTAATAAATACTATTTTTTTAGATGTAGAATTTGTATGAGAGTTTATCATTCTTTGCTAAAACACATCATGTAACGTCTCACCTTGGGAACAAATTTTGGAAAATCTGCAGGGAGGGGGAAAACTTTGAAAACTCTGAAGTCTTAAATGGGAAATTGTGCTTTAATGTATGACAATAAAAGCTTTACGTCACAGTACTGTCAAACGTTGCCTATCCTCTGTATGTAAATTATGAGCTGCTGATCACTTTCAAGTGGTGAACAATATAGACCTATACCACTGTTGTAAATATTTCAGATTTTGCCATACCATCTTCCCAAGCATACTCTCTCTTGTCTTAAGCCATCACCTCTTTCAATGTTATTATAGGATGATAAGAAAACACAGGGCATATGGGAAGGGTGTGTAGACTTGGCAGAATTCTAATTTTTAATTTCAGCAGATAGAATTGATTATTTTAAAACATTATTAGATTTTTGTCTATTTAAATTTTCACAGTTGGAAATGATGGGAGTCAGACAATGGTTATTTAATGAAAGTAGATGCTGATATTTTAAAAAAATCTCTAACTTCTAAAACACAATTTGTTAAAATATCCTAAATAAATATCCTTAAATCAAACTCTAAATTCTCAGTGTAAGGAAAAATGCTGCTTAGCTGTAAACTATAGTTGTTATCAATGGAAATATTTGTTGTCAATTTGTATGTGTGGCGAAATCGATATGTACCTATTTTAAAAATTGAATCCTTCCAAGCCTATTTATGCTTTACTTTCACTAAAGATGGGGGTTCAAATTCTGTTAGCTCAAAGGGGAGTCTGAGAATTTAAATCCTGCTTGAAATAGCTCAAAATAATGAATCAGAAATGTTGGACTATGCAGAATTTTTTTTTCCAGATGTGATCTTTATGAAGACGACAATTTCTTTGGGGAAGGTTTATGACAGAGGTTCTGTTCAGGTGGTGGTAATTCTATCATCAACCCCTCCCCCCGGTCAGACATGGATAGAAATCTTTTTATTATTATTACACAGATAAATACTACTGAAAATTGTAGAGACAAGATGACTGAGGTAATATATTTTTTTTTATTGGACCATCTTCTGTTGATGAGAGACAAGTTTTGGAGCTTACACAGAGCTCTTCTCCAGGATGGGAAACTAAGGTTTTGTCTACGCTGCCTTACTTTTAGTGACAGCCTTGCTGCTAAAAGGCGTGCAGTGTAGCTGCTGTGTGTCTGCAGGAGAAAGCTCTCCTGCAGACAAAAAACTTCCACCCTGGCGCTTTTCATCAGTAAAATTTTAGTCATTTTGGTGTGTGTGGGGGGGAGTGTTTTAACACCCCTGAATGATTAAAGTTTTGCCTATGAAGTTCCAGTGTAGATAAAATCTAACTAAAAGTGTCACTGATAAATGCAAGGTTTGAACAGATTGTTTAGTATCAGTATTTAACACACATTTCAAGTGGCAATTTCACCTTAAATGGTCCCTTGAAATATGTGTTAACTACTTATGCTGAACAATCTGTTCAAACCTTGTATTTAGCAGTGACACTTTGAGTTAGTTTTCCAGACCTGGAGAAGAGCTCTATGGCCTTGGCTACACTGGCACTTTACAGCGCTGCAACTTTCTCACTCGGGGTGTGAAAAAACATCCCACTAAGCCCTCGTCCAGACTAACCCGCGGCATCGGCGGGTTAAAATCGATTGCTCGGGGATCAATATATCGCGTCTAGTCTGGACGCGATGTATCGATCCCCGAGCGCGCTTACATCGATTCCGGAACTCCATCAACCCGAACGGAGTTCCGGAATCGACACGGAGACCCGCGGACATCGATGCAGCGCCGTCCAGACGGGTGAGTACCTCGATTTTAGAAATTCGACTTCAGCTACGTTATTCCCGTAGCTGAAGTTGCGTATCTAAAATCGATTTTAATATCTAGTCTGGACGTGGCCTGAGTGCAGCAAGTTACAGCGCTGAAAAGCGCCAGTGAAAACACTGCCCCAGCGCTGGGAGCACAGCTCCCAGTGCTGTAAGCTAATCCCCATCAGGAGGTGGAGTACCTGCAGCGCTAGGAGAGCTCTCTCTCTCCCAGTGCTGACGCTGCGACCACACTCACACTTCAAAGCACTGCCGCGGGAGCACTCCCGCAGCAGCGCTGTACAGCTGCAAGTGTAGCCATACCCTATGTAAGCTTGGAAGCTTGTCTCTCTCACCAACAGAAGTTGGTCCAATAAAAGATATTACCTCACCCACCTTGTCTCTCTAATATCCTGGGACCAACAAGATAAAACAACACTGCTTACTGGAAACTGTCATTTTGTGAGACTTTGGCGTCCCAGGTATAGATTGAGAACAAATGCTACTAACAATGGTAAGGCCCAGATAGTCTTGAATGTAATAAAATGACAAATTTCTTTTCAAAACAGACACTGAACCAACAGATCTGAGTCTATTTTAGACTGGGATCTATTAAATAGTGAGATCATCATAGAAGAGTTGATTGTTATTTAAAAAAAAAAACTCAACAACTTTGGATTACGTGATCATACGTTAGACAATTTTAAATTGAAGAATAATCAAAAACAAGTTGGTAACTAAAGTTTTTGAGTTTGAAAGAGAAGACTTTGAGAAACTAGGAGAAATAATGAAGTCATCTGAACTGAAGAGGTCAAGAAATTAAATGGGGTCAAAACTTGCAATTTCTTGAAATCAAAGATTCAAAAAATATCTGGAAAATGCATCCGAAGCATGGGCAACAGACTTGTAGGGAAAGGCTCTAGATTGATGTGGTTGTTTAAACACCTCAAAAAAGAGAGCATACAAGGAATGGAAGAAAGGATTGATCAGCAAAGAAAGCTACTTCTTGATGGTCAAAAAGTATAGGGATAAAGTAGAATTGCCAAAAGGTCTAATTGAGTTAAACTTTGCAAAGTTAATTAAAACAAACAGTAAGAAGTTCTTTAGCCATATAAATAAAAAGAAGACGGTGGGGGGGGAGGATGGGGTAGAGATGGAGGATAATCTAGATATAGCTCAGAAACTAAACAAATACTTGGCCTCAGTTTTCAATACAGATGATAATTGCCACATTTGAGATGGAAGCTCTTGCATGTAAACAACTGGGCAATAGTTTTTCAGGCATTAATGTATCATGTTAAATGAGAGTGTCTGAGATGGTCTCAAGTTTGGACTATTGCAACTTTTGATGATTTTCAGTTTGATTCAGAAATATCTGTGCATGTGAGACAATCCCTGAGTTTGAAATGGTCCAGAGACTGAATTTATCCCAACTGTGAGATAACTGTGAGCTTTAAACTATACAGAAGCTAAAATGACTTGACTTCTATATTATGCTAACTTTGATTCAATGTTAATAAAACTAGGCAAGAAGTTTTTCTTTACCAATTTAAACTTTAAAGTTATAAAACTATTGAGGTTATTTTTCCTTTAAACTTGGCTTGTTCTGCAAATCTAAAAATCAAAAGTCCAAAATCTGTATGTAGTATACCTGCAATATATAGGTATGTACTGTAAATTGATCTAAGGTTGTTTAAGCAATTTAGGGTCTTTTTTATTAGATTATATTAATGATATAAAAAAGAGGACCCATATTTTAAAGCATTAGCACAAGGAAGAGTGTTTATCCTAAGCTGGCTTCTGAGTGCCTGATTCCTCAACCGTAACAGTGCCGGATATTAATGTTAGTTTTTAAATGCATGTATTATATTCAGAAATGCAAAAATACAGGAGCAGTGATATGATCATTTAAACTGAGAATATATTTATGAAGAAGGAGCTGATTAACAATAAATTGTGAATAGTTTCTCATTACCCCCAAAAGAGTGAATACATGGTATTTGAAATGTATAATACGTAGAGTAAATATTCTCTTTTTATAAGACTTAGCAAGATATCAGATTCTAGTCACTGCTGAGATTTCCTGCAAGAATAATACATTCAAAGAAATGCTTAATGGGGACTTCATCTCTCCCATTTGAATTTAAAGTTGTAATCAGTTGTACATCTTCTTCTGCTGTTGCCATAAATCCACAATTTTCTTCATAATGCTTTTCAAGGAAATCTTGTCTATGTACTCTGAGCACACTCATTGTAAAGCTGAGAGAGAAGGCTTCTCCTGACTACACTAAGATTTACTTTATGAAATACCAACTATTTAGAGGGCTCTGGGCTATAATAGTTACTGCCTTTCACCTGATAAATTTTATGTCATCTAATGTATTGAAATTAAGTTTAAATAACTTACACAGCACATAATTGATTCTGGCTTAATATTCAGGATGGCTACAAAGTACATTTATAGAGAAAATATTGTGGAAGGTAGATTCAGATAAACTCAACGAGTCTATCACTTAGAGAGACATTTATATTCTGTTACGTTACCAGTTTCAGATTCTCTAATTTCCCTACTAATTTAATTATTACACATACTCCATAGTAAGTGCATTAACTACTACAGTATCTCAGCTTTCTACTTTAAACCTGAGTGTGATGTACACATATATGCCCTGTTTGCCAAAACTGAATCAAATCCACCTTAACTCTCAGAAGCACAGTTTTAGACCAGGATAGAACTTTGTGGGCTAAAAAATGGGGTGTGTGATCACTACTTGTATAGTTTCCTATTTTTTGTCTTATTTTCAATTTAAAAAATGGCTTGTTTTACAAGCTCTATGTTAGTGTTAATCTGTGATATGCTCTCACTAATTTATGTGGCCTGGAGGGAAATGGTTTGTGTGTGCATTATGGCTCCATGGAGATTATGAACGCTGCATGGCCCGCAAGTGGACAGCCATGGTGGAAGGTATATCAGGTAGGGGACTGCACTGGGGATAGATAGGGCGATATGATGTGGAAGGAAATAGAAGATAGAAAGTCATATGAAGCACAGTAGGATTGGTGAGGGGGCAAAGAGAATACTTGGTCAGGGGGAGCAAAGGGAGGCCCTATCAGCAGAGAAATGGGGAGGAATTTAATTATCTAGAACTCTATCCTCAATTCCATTCACTAAACCCTCTTGACATAGCTGTGTGCTGGAAGGGAAGCTATCATTTCCTTTTGGTGGAATAGAGGGAACTGTGAGACAGAAAAGACGCTTCTTCTAGGGACTGTGTCTTCCTATGGATTTGGATGTGTGTCCTGCACCCTCACCTAACTCTAATCTGGACCCAGATTTTAAACTGCCTCTTTGGGCAATCTCTTTTCAAAGCACTACAGTGCAATTTAGCCAAGCGTGTATCATAGGATTGCTGGGTCTGAGACATACAGTATGCCATTTGGCCACAGTACAGCAAAGCGCTTAAGCACAGGCTTAATTTTTAAGCATGTGAATAGTCTCGCTGAACTCAAGTAATCTGAAGGAGGATAACAACTCACTTCACAGGGTGCAGTGAGGTTTATTCCATTAATATCTGCAAAGTGTTTTAGATCCTCAAAGTGTTAGAGTAATAAAGTGCGTGTAGTACACTGTGTAACAAAACCATGTTTACAATGAGTTGTGTTGCATAGAATGGTGCTGAGATTTTCTGCATATTCATTTTTTTCCCCATAAGGATGATGATCAAATTTTATACAGTATCTGAAACAAAACATTATCTATAATAATGTAAAGTACATATTAATCTTAATGTTTAGCTCTTGGATAATGTGATGCCTTTTAGGAATTCATGAATATGTAAACATTAAATGCAAGTACAGGATATAGATACAGTGGATTATCCATTGCATTATATACTCCAGTCTGTTTGGTATTCATTTCAAAGATTTAAAGTTGTACAATAATATATCAACACTGTTTTATTACTGTGATATTTCTATTATGCTAATTTGTGAGGGAGATCACTTCCATTAATGTGTAGCTTTTTTAAAGGAAAATGTCAAATGCCTGTATGGCTTGATGGTAAATTTACATAGCTCACAGTTTAATAAAAGGGTTGTATGGAGAAAAAACCCTAGCTTTATATAACAATCTACTAAGAATTTTATAGCACAGAACATCTGTATATACAGAATAATTTTGCTACCTATTCTAAAAATTTTGAAGTTCTGTATTCTCCAACAATTATCCTGATGAGATTTTTCTCTCTTTTCAAGATCATGGTTGCTTATAAATATTTTCTTTGATGCTCTTTATGGAAAAACTAGCCTTGAATTTTCAAGGGGTAGGTAGACTCTCCCCCTCCCCCCTCCCCCCCCAAAAAAATAGTTTTAGACACTGAAATACTACTTTACCACAAAACAAATGACAAGAAGGGAGGGAAAATTGCCTGTCTGTGGAAGGTTTTAGTGTCAAATGTCAACAGTGTAGCCATATTTAATGTATTTCCATTTTTTGTTATAATCAATTTTGGTTGGGTAGGGAAAGCAATAGAAACAAAGAATCACAAACAAGATAAGATACGTTGCAACTACTGATTTAAATTTGTGAATCTGCAGTATTGGAATTCTCTCATATAAGTAAACCTTATTATGCTACAATTTGATTTTGGTTTTATGACACTTAATGGAATCTAGCACAGTATGTCATAAATAAACCAACTCTGATGTTGAACTCTATTGTGACCTTACATTGAGAAAATGTCATCCACTTTGTCAGATCACAGACATACCCAACCTTGCATATAGTCAGGTCAATGATGCTGACTCATCACTTCCCACAAACACGCTGCCTTTGGGTGTCACAGAGTGTTGATAGTTCAGTCGATCATCGTGATGAGATATAGTATTGGCTCCTAATTACAAAAGTATGAGCAATGAGGCTAGATGGAGAGGATTTAACAGATGATAACAGCAGTTCATTCATAAAGAAAGTGGTAAACCTATTTATAGAAAAAATGTAACATGATAAATCCCTGTAAAATTCTGTTTAGTTTACTTGCAACCTAAAATTCCTATGCCACAGGCTATGTGAATGCGTGCAAACTGTCAATTTTATATAAAAGTTGTGTAACTGTTATATGTGTGTGGAAGAAGGGAAGGGAAGAGGTAAACTAGAGAGAGCTTGGCCAAAGAAATAATTTGTCCTTTTCCCCATTCACAGTCCCAAATAGGGTATCTTTATAATTATACTTTCCTGCATTGCAGGATAGTATTAGTCAACACTGTCCCTGCCACAGGATTCAAGATTTATATTTTCTGGCACCTCAAGCCTACAAATTAAAGAAGTATATCATTAGAAACTCAAGAAAACTCCTCTTCAGTGGCATAAGATTATTGGCCAAGATTTTAAAAAACAGTTGCCTAAAGTTGTGCTCCTAAACAAGGGCCTGACCTACAAAAGTACTCAGTGCCCAGAAACACCCTTTGAAGTAGTACAGCAAATCAAGCCTCCTACATGTGTTTATCTGAGTAGCAGGACAATAGGAAAACGTGACATTTGAACACTTTTTTTAAGTCAATCAGATTATGTTCCCCCATAGGGTAATCAGATTCAATCTTCTGCTAAAAATGTAGTTGCATTTGGATCATTATACAGTAGTTTCCTTGTTGGCCTACAATCTTCTGCTCTCTGCAGCTTCTACTCAAGTATAAATACAACAAAAATAACGTCATGAATTTACTGAGTAGTGATACATCAGCAAAGCACATCCTCTCCCTCACCAACTGTCAGTTAGTGGGAGGTGGGAGTTTCCCCTGCTCTGTTGTGATGTAGTTAAGTAGAGCATCAAGTCTCCAGCCTGCACTCCTGTGAGCAGACTGATTTTGTTGCACTGAGCAGTCCCTTTAAAAATGATGACTCTGCTAAGAGCACACCTGATGTTCCTCCTCTTCAGGTGGGATATTGATCACCAAGGGGAAAGTTCCATGGCAGTTGGGAGGCTGGTTGTTCAGTGAGACTGAGTGTTGGGAGTCTCTGGGAGAAGTACGTAGTTTGAGACATGTTGGGTCTTCACTCTGTGTCTGAAACCCTGACAGTCTGACTTAGGAAACTGAAGCAGCAGCATACTGTAGCTTAAAGTAGTCCACTGCCTCTGATATAACATCATTGTCCAGCAAGTGGATGAGATGAGAAATAAAAAATGGGGGGCGGGAGAGTGATTTACAGCAACGCATAGGTGAACAGGAATTGAACAAAGGGAGAAATGAACTTCCTGCCATGACAACTTTTTTCTCCTGCTTATTTTTCAGCCTACTTTCCTTTAAAGCTTTGCCTGACTGACTGACAGGCCCTATTTGTGCAATCAGCAGGGGAGAGCTGTAAATATTGTAATTGTGGTGATAATGCACTGCACCTGGATTTACAAGTATCTGCTATTTAATACCATAAGAAACCTGAGTGAATGCATGGAGTCAATCACTTGCAACTATCATGCCCAAACTATACTGAGGTCTATGAACCTTTTTTTTTTTTTTAAAGTTGCTGTAATCCAACTGGCATCTTTATCAATTTTGTAGGCATTTCTCAAACACCCAGAGCAATCAAGTTGGGTTTCCATACAAATCTAATGAGTTAGATAGTAGTTTTTGTTGTTGTTGTTGTTGTTTTTTTTAAATAGCTATCCATCTGTCTGAGGGTGGCAGACTTCAACAAGTAAAAGGCACTGTACAGTACATTAAGGGCCTGAACCAATGTCTATTGACAATGGGCATACAGCAGGTCTTAAGAAACATCCTCAAACATCAGAAGGCAGAAATTTCAGGACAGGCAGAGCAGCCGTCTCAATATTATAATGGGATATCAGAAGAGGAATTAGAGACAGTGGTCCAGTGTTTCCAAGAAATTGTTAATACCATCCAGATTAGCATGAGCTGATTTCTTGTAGGCTGAGATACTCATACTGTGTCTTCAGTCCCAGACAATAGCCAATTGGGGGTGGAGCTTAGTCCATTAAGCAGATGGAGACAAATTACTAAAATGGTTCATACTCCTTTTTTCTATTTTAAAAAGGAAAAAGGAGAAGAGCATAGTAAGGCTCTTCCATTACAGTTCGTTTGCCTGTAATGTCAGTGAAGCTATTATAAGGCAAGTATAACGTTGAAAGCAAAACAGGTAATAAAAATTGAGTAATGTGTTCTTTAGCAGGGCAATCAAAAGCTCTATGATGAAGATGGAATTTATAGTGAGTTTTTCAAAAATGAATGATGACTCCCCATGTAGATTTTAATAAAGTTTTCAGTAATTTGATTTTTGTTCCTTTTTGTACCACACTAGTTACAGTGATGAAAACCATATTTATCGCCTCTGATTTTTTTTATTAATTTGAACCTGTCAAGTTATCAAGATTTATAATGAACAAGCATTCTTGCATTATGTCATTGACAAGCATCTCTAGATAAGGATATTAGACAATGTCCACTCCAGAATATATGTTAAAACATGGCTGACCAAGGCAAATTCATTAATTGTTTGGTCAGAGGCACTAACAGTGGAGTCTGGGTATCACGTTTGGTGGTGGAACCATCAGCTTTACTGGGCCTTGAAACTGTTCTGGGGACTTTTGACCTGATTCTTCATTGTCTGGCAATGTAAGGCAGGTGTTAAATGCCTGCCATTCTGATTCAGTGCTTTTTACACTCACTTTCCCTCCATTGTGCACCAGCATTTATGACTTTACAACATGTAAGGAAGTGGAAAGTCAGGAACTTTATTGTTAGTGCTGGGAGAAGTAATAGAAAAGAAATTGAGAAGAAAAATAAATTTCTGTGTTGCCTTAAATTTTGGTTTTTGTCATGAAACTTGTACTCGTTCCCATAGCTTCTCTTCATCTTTAGATTCTTCCCCAGAAAATTATCTCTAACTTTTCATAATCTCTCTTGATAATTCTAACACACAACCAAGAGACTTGTGTGGTTTAGCACTTCACAACTATGGGAACTCATTTCTTCACTCTCATTGATGTTAGTGAAGTTGAGGGTGTCCAGCAGCTCACAGAAGGTACTTAACCCCTCAGAATATGCGGCTCTTTGGAACAGGAAGGCGTGCCAGCAAACACTGCAGCAGGCTGTGCAGTGCAAGGTAACACATACATGACCTAATTATTGTGTTGACAGGTTCCAGAGACAAATTCTAAGCTGGTATAAATCACACCAGTTTACACCAGCTGAGAAATCACGTCCCCAGAATCTGGTACGTGCAGTAGTAAGAAATGTCTTCTCTTCCAATAAGCAATAACAACAATAATACAGATGGGGAAGCTAAGGCAAAAAGAGGTGAAGAGGCTTCCCCGGGGTCACTCAGGTGATTAGTGGCAGAGCTGGGACTAGAACCCAGACCTTCACTCAGGTGCCTGGGCATTATCATATTGCAAATAGTATTATGTTTTTCAAAATAAAATACCTTTTTCATATTCATTTTATTTTCAGACAGCGACTGACTGGATCAAAAGCCATTCTTTTCTTTCAAGGCATCATTGAACAAAACAAGTTAATTCATATTTATAAATTCACAAGAATGGTAAAAAACCCACAATTATTTTAGTGCTAGTTTTGCAAAAATAATGCTCGGCAAAATAAAGGTGTCTAAACATAAGTTCAGGTCTTCTCAGCACCAAGATAATGTCATTCAATTGAAGGAGAATATGAGATTTTACTGTTTTTTTTTTCAGAGTTTAACATAGAAGCTAGCAATCCAGAAAGTATTTTGTTTAAGAAATTAATCAGATCTTGAATGTAGGTCTCTTGTGCTTTAAATAGATAGCAACCTTTTATGCCCTACGGACTTTTAATTTCTGCCAGCAGTGTGAATCCTTTTCATTTATCGCACAGCTAAGAGTCATGGAGAACAAAATGATTTGTCCATTATCTATATCTAGCATTTAAAAACACTGCATGAAATTGGTCAAAGTATAAACAGGTTTGTGTATTGTGTGTCAAATTAATGCACCTTCAGTCTGAAAACCTTAAGTATTATTTCTGTTAAAAAGCATCACACCACTGAATTAACTAATATCTAACATCATGGAAAGAATTAGTGTCCATTGCTTCTTTTAAAGCGATTGGAATACTAGATGTTTTCATATGTTGATAATTTAAGGTAAAAGCTGATACTGAGTGAAAAAATCTCCCATAAAATGAAGCAATCAAAGGAGAAAAAAAATTGTCACTTTTCCTAGCACAATTCCATCATAAAATGAATGTGAACCTTGCCAGTGAAATTGCAGTCCCATAAGGAGCAAATCCTCCACATCATGCAAAGCCCATATGAATGGGCATAGAGTGTTGGCTGACTTGTCTGATGCTGGGGCTTGGCCTACAATAGGAACTTATGTTGATATAACTGTGTAGCTGGGGTGTGAGCAGAGGTGAAAGTAAGCCGGTACGGGTCGGTACGGAGGACCAGTAAGAAAAGGAGACTGCCTAAGGGAGGGAGAAGCCTGCCCCCTGCATAAGAATAGTTTAAATTCAGTTGTTCCATGAGTGGTTCAGCCCCCGGGGGTTAGGAGTGGTTTCTGGCATCCTTGTTAATTTCATTCACAATACCTGGGGGGAGGGTGTGTTTGACTGTGGCAGGGGCAGTCCTTTTCTGCTCCCGGGATGAGGGGATCTCTCCATTACTAATATATACAACAAATACAAGCATTTGGCTGCACAGCTTAAATTCAGAGCTAATAAAAGCAGGTGGAAGGGGAAAACTCATTGTCACATCGGTGTCTCATCTCCTCCCTCCCCCTCCTCCAGCCAGGCTGCAGAAAAGGCTTTGCATTCTTCCCCCCTCTGCCCCCACCCACAGGGGTTCTCCTCTAGGCTCTAGCTTGCAGTAGGGAGACTGGCTGAAATGCCTGCTGCTGCTGCCTTCATAAGAACAGTTTAAACTCGGCTGTTCCCTGCGCAGTTCAATCCCCAGGGTTAGGAGCCATTTCTGGCATCCTTGTTAATTTCATTTCCAGTTGTTGTGGGCAGGGGGGACGGTGTGTGTGACCATGGCAGGGGCAGTTCTTTTCTGCCCCCGGGATGAGGGGGATCTCCTATATACAAAAAACACAATCAAAATCAGGAACCATTTCCAAGTTCAAATCTATCCTATTCCCTCCCCAGCAGAGGATCATGGTTGTGATGTCCAAATTGCTTGCAGATCCTCTTTGAAATGTTACCGAATTGCGCAGGGAACAGCTGAGTTTAAACTGTTCTTATGCAGGAGGCAGGCTTCTCTCTCCCTCAGCCGGTTCCCTGCTGCAAGCTAGAAGGAAGCCCCTGCAGCTGCTGAGTGCCAGGCAGGGAGAAAACACAGAGCCTAGTGTCTGCAGTCTGGTTGGAGGAGGAGGGAAGACACTGAGAAATATACGACAATGAGTTTTCACTTTTTCAGGCTTATTTCAATAGTAAAGTTTTTTATTACAGACAGAACTGGTAGTAGTAATAGTAGCTTTATTTTCTCTGTCTATGTCATGCAATGGGAGGGATCCATGAAGTACGTAGGAGAGGTGGGCTGCTTGCGATTGGACCATATGGGTAAGAAAAGTAAATTACTTTCGCCCCTGCCCAAACCCCAGGGCTCCCAGCCACCTCTGCATCTGGTAGCTCCAGGGGTGATTTAAAGGACCCGTCTCCTAGCTTCAGCCGAATCCCCGAGCCCTTTAAATTCTGATTTAAAGGCCCCACCTCTTCTGATAGAGGCCATGCCTCTTCCAGTTGAGGCCACTCCCCTTCCGCAGGACTCTGGAGTACTGGTAAGTCCTTTAAGTTACTTTCACCCCGGGTGTGAGAAAAATGCATACCCCTGAGTGACGCAGTTATACTGACTAATCCCTAGTGTAGACAGTATTATGTCGACAGAAGAGTTTTTCCCATCAACATAAATATCGCCTCCCAGGGAAGTGGCGTATATATGCTGATGGGAGAAGCTCTCCCTTTGGAGTTGTTAGCATCTTCTCTAAGCACTATAGCAGCTCAGCTGTAGACAAGCCCTGGGGCCATTTGAGGTGCTGCTGGGATCTGTCCACAGTTCATGTGTCAACATCAGCCCTAGTAGCCTAAATTATATAAGTAGAACTAGTCAGAAAATTTCCAGTGGAACATTTTTTCCTTTGAAAAATATTGATTTGTTGAATGTGAAATGTTACAGAGAAACATCTTGATTTTGACACAACTTCATTTTGAAAAATGAAAATGGAATGGAGCATTCTGATAAGGTCAGAACATTCCATTTCACCCTTTTCAGGAGAAAACATTCTGACCTTTCCACTTTGAAGTGTCTTTTGATTTAAAGTTTGTTTTATGTATATACTATGAAATTTTAAAAGGAATGAAAGATTTGAAATTGGAATGAACTATTTTGATTTTATTCTAAATGGAAAAAACCTGATTTTTTTTTTGTTGTTTTTCAAGAAAATGTTTTTGTTTTTTTTTAAGTTTGGGAATGGACCAAAATTCCCAACTTGAGGAAATTGATGGGAAATGGAAAATCTGGTTCCCACTCAACTCTCATAAGGGCTCAATCCTGCAAAATATTGAGTGCTTTCTGGATAGAGCAGAATGACCCCCACTTATTGATTTCTGTGAGATGTAAGTGCACTCCAGCCCAGATCCTCAATGGTATTTAGGCGCTTAACTCCCCATGGAATGATCTGGGCCTCAGGATGAGGAGCAGTGAAACAATCAGAATGCAAGATGTATATATATTTGAAGTATGCTTTGAAAGCTTGAAGAGGCTCCAGTGGCATCTGCCTGATACCACTGTTACCTAACAGTTTACAAAAGCAGATTACTAAAGAACAAAATGAATTGTATTCATTTCCCCCCCACACAAACACACACATACACACTTCCAATCTATTCTATTGTTTATTTGTAGCCTCCTTTCTAAGGTGTTTGTTCAGTTTTAGTTCTCAGGTTGGCTTTCAGAAGCCTTCATGCATTTTTGGTTTCTTCCAGTAAACCCAACCTGTTTCAGCTACAACTACAGGATTGACAATACCTTTAAATCTATGCCACAGCCCAGCTAGAAGAGGTGTGAAAGGGGCCATGCTATTGCAAGAGCCCCCAGGAGAAATTCAGCTTGACTTAGGTAACAACTCCATTTATTTCTGTATGTACCCAGGAATGCGTTTATAGTGGTAGCTTTGGCAGCCTTTCCAAGGATGTAGTCCCAGTGTTCACTGTGCCCCTGACAAGCTATACCCTAAATTCTCCCCCTTCTTAAAGTAGCCAGTTGGTACCAGGGTGTTAATGGGGAGCAACACCTGTAGTCTCTAACATGATTGTACCCTTGGTATACGAGTTTGGAGAAAAGATTCAGGGCAAAATCAATTCCATTGCCTGTGGCTTCTTAGCAAACTGGTCATTTCTTAACAAATAGCAACATCTCCTGTAGTGTCCATTTGTTAGTTAAGAAGCTTTATATGGCAAGCTGATTTGAGAAATTGATTTTTATTAGTTTAGCACAGATAAGGTTTTTTTGTTTGTTTGTTTTGTCTATATTGTAGAGTCCTTTTCATTTATGTGTACATACCAATAGTTAAGCCACAATATGTTGTGTGTGTAATTCATGTTTTTTTAATATTTCCTCATTTAGTGTGCTTTAATTACACACTGCATACATATCACTGAAATGTGTTTCCCAGATCAAGTGGCCTGTGGGACTGTCTATTCATTAACAATGCCTGAACTGTGTTTTTTTTTCTTTACTGTAGTTTTTAGAAAAAGCTTTACAGAACCCTGAAAGTAACCTTCAGTGTTGTGAGCTTTACAAATGTCTATTTGATCCATAGGAATATTGAACCCATAGGAATATTGCTGCTTGTTCAAAACTAAAGGCAATATTTAATCAAAATACAAAAGAGGAGGAAAAACCTGAAGGATTTTGCTTTTTACTTTAGTTATTCTGACATGAACTATTTCCCATCAAGATATACTAGGAACATAAAATGTTTGCTATACTTTAAGCTTTCAAATTTTCTGTTTGCCTTCTTGGCAACAAGGGCACACTGGCTCATATCCAGCTTCTCATCCATTGTAACCCATAGGTCCTTTTCTGAAGAACTGCTGCCTAGCCATACGGTCCCTAGTCTGTAGCAGTGCATGGGATTCTTCCTTCCTAAGTGCAGGACTCTGCATTTGTCCTTGTTGAACCTCATCAGATTTTTTTTGGCCCAGTCCTCTAATTTGTGTACATCCCTCTGTATGCTATCCCTATCTTCCAGCATATCTACCCCTCTTCCTGATTTAGTGTCATCTGCAAACTTGGCAAATCCACACCATCCTCCAGATCATTAATGAAGATATTGAACAAAACCACCCCCAGAACCGACCCTTGTGGCACTCCGCTTGATATCGGCTGCCAACTAGACATGGAGCCATTGACCACTACCCACTGACCCCAATGAACTAGCCAGCTTTCTATCCACCTTATAGTCCATTCATCCAGCCTGTACTTTCTTCACTTGCCGGCAAGAATACTAAAGATAAAATAACCACATTAAGGCACTACAGGGTGTGAATTATGATGCCTAATACTTCCAAAGGTGCTTAGTCTTCAACCTTTTCTTAATAAAGCAACAAACAGTGTGTGAATTATTAACACCAAGATTCTCACCTTGTCGTATCTAATTAATTCAAGAGCAATATGTGAGAAATAGGCGTCTGGATGACACATTGCTATGACAAGAGTGCTTTACTTTACAAATCATATGGCCTGGAATCAAAGTTTCCATTTTCTATAAAACAATGGCGATTAAGGTACTAATTAAATTAATCAACTATTTGAGTATCAAATTATTTCTCCATGACATTTTATGTAGGAGTTAAATCACACTTCATATATCAAACTCAAAAATGAGACAAACTCCAGTTCTACCATCTGTGTATCAGGATGGTTGAGATGATCACATTGAGGAGTGCTAGTGTCAGATATATCTGTGGAGAAAACAGCTGTTCTTCTTTTAGGAGCTGTATTAAGATATTGATTTCACAAATGAAAAGCAAGTGTAGTGAACACATCACAAAATGGCCCAGGGAAGTGTGTGTCCTAGACTGATAGCCATTGTCTACCATTTATTAATCTGTCAGCCTTTGGCACAGCAACCATAGAATTTAGTTGGCACTAGTGGTAATCAATCACTGAGAATGTGTGAAGCATAGGAAATAGATACAACAAGATAAAGGAATGAATTAAGTTCCAGCTCTATGGTATTTTTAGGCAGAGCTGTTGTGTTTTTAGTTACCTGACAGATACTAGGAGGGAAGAGAATTCCACTTTTGCAAATTAACCGATTCTTCATTTCTTGTAAGCATCTCTGAGATGATCAGCAGCGATTTACACAGGTACAGATAGGAGAATGAAGGGATGTATTGCACGAGCACTAATTCTGATGCGAGCATACATCCTGGAGAACAAACAGGACATAGGTGTGAACAGACCTTCTAGAGAACATGTGAGCGCCAAAGACTGGCTGAATGGAAAAGGGAAGCATCTTAGAGATGGCCAGAGATAAGCACACAATCTATTTTCAGAAATGTGCAGGGCAAATGTAGGAAGATTTAGGCATTGTTTTGGCAGGCAGAAGCCAGCAGAAAGGGCTGAAGAATGATGGTGGCTGCACCAGGGAATCCCTACCCACAATCTCCCTAGCACTTGCACTTAGACAGTATTGGGTGGGTGAGTGGGTGGGTTGGTTGGTTAGTGATGGAAGTTGTGAGAAAGGTGGAGCTTGGGACAAATCGAGTTAAGCACATTTTAGGATGCTAGGGGAAAAGAGGAGTTTCGGGGGAGAGGGGAAAAGAGTTTGTGGGGAGGTGGATGAGGAACAAACAGCAGTTTGTACTGAGATAGATGAGGAGGTACCCTTCAAGGAAATAGTCAGCAATCCATGTACCAGTTGCCTGGACATGGAAGAGGTTCAGATGCTCCAGAGGCAAAGGCTGGCCATGCAGATTATCTATAGCCACTGCAGAAAGCTTGGAGTCAATGGAAATGTGCCCCTGGGAATACTGGTGATGGAATCATCCCAAATGAGTATTGGAGCAGCACAAGTATCAGCCAGTCATCCACACTCATGTGTTTGGACGAGTTCCTTATGACACTTCAAATGAGCACAGGTAACGGTGAACCCACTTATAGGTAAATAGAAGGCCCAGAGCTTTATCAGTTTCCCCAGAAATAGATAGACGGTGATTACAGCAAACCATGCAGAAGTTCTTTATGATGATTATTTCCATTTACCTCGGGCCTCGTGGACTGCACACATTTTACCCTGAGATTATCCAGCCAACATAACACAGCCTAAAAACAAAAATATAGAAAATCCCTTGATTCCACCATCATCATCATTTAATAAGGAGATTGTTCAGTTTTGGCAGGCTCGGCATTCCTGGCCTATTTTGGGCAGTTTTGCATGGGATAATTTACTCTACATTTATGTGCTATTACCATATGCTAACATGACAAAGGGCAGGGAAGGTGCCGTACAGTCACTATGAGGGCACCTTCACTGCAGTACTGGTTTTGAAACCAGGCCTGCCAAAGGCCATCAGCAATATGTCCATCCCTGAGTGAAATGTGCACATGTTCTAGCCAGTGCAGGATAATAAATGTTTTCAGGGAGGCTAGTCGGCCAGTTTGAAGTAGCAGAGCACATTTTTTTGGTTTGCCAAGAGTGCCGTTGGTTTTATACTAACATTGCATGGCATGTAATGATGAATTAGAAGAAAATCCTGCCTTCCCCACCTCCCACATGTTCTGTAATCCCTCTAGCTCTCATCCCAAGTGCTCTTGAGTCTCCTGTGTGATAGCCCAGGGTCCTGGTGAGTGAGGGTATGAGGGCAGATGAAGTAGAGGGTACAGTAGCATGATCGGCACAGAAACAGGACTTGAACAGGGAACCTGGAAATGAAAGGATCATTTTGGGTGAGTTATACAGCTGCTGTTTCATTACAAATGTCTGTGGAATTTCCATGCATTGTATGCTGCCGTGAGGACGCAAGTGTCAGTCAGATCAGGGCCACATAAGCAGACCTGCTGTGCTACAGGAGTAGGCCTCCAATGAGGTCTGAGAGATCCAAGATAGTCCCCCCTCCCCTCCTCTTGTGCTCTAACATCTCACAGGTAGTCATCCAAAATAACATTTTACATTCAGAATAGTAATACAGAAGGATTTCCTTGTTTTTGTGTAAAGACTGATGCTATTTATGTCAATTAAAAAGTGAAATCTGTTTTGAACATAAACATGAGACACAGGCTGCAGTGGTCTAGATCAGTATTTCTCAAACTGGGGCCACCACTTGTAGGGAAAGCCCCTGACAGGCCGGTTGGTTTGTTTACCTGCCCCATCTGCAGGTTCGGCCACTCGCGGCTCCCACTGGCCACGGTTTACTGCTCTAGGCCAATGGGAGCTGCTGGAAGTGGCGCAGGCCAAGGAACGTACTGGCCGCTGCTTCCAGCAGCCCCCATTGGCCTGCAGCGGCAAACCACGGCCAGTGGGAGCCAGGATCGGCTGAATCTGCAGACGGGGTAGGTAAACAAACCAGCCGGCCTGTCAGGGGCTATTCCTACACAAGCGGCGACCCCAGTTTGAGAAACACTGGCCTAGATTGTATTTTCCTCTTCATGAACAAGTTGTCTGACAACATGTGGGGGAAGGGAAGAGACAACTAGAACACGGAAGATTTTATTTTGGCCAGTCTCTGGCAATTAGAGCAGCACAACGGTCACAAAGCCATTGCTCCAGTTTGTTAATAAGGCTTCTAGGCAAAGCAGGTTTTTCCACACCCACCTTCTTTTCAGTCCATCTGTGCACATCCACAGGGCTCTTGAAAATAGACATTTTGTGCACAGAAAAGTGTTATGTACTCCATTGTATGTGTGCAGGTTGTTCTTTAAGAATATGGCCCCCTGAACCTTTTTGGGAAGGATGGTGGAGGGCAGAATTGTTTAATTCTGGTTCTAGAGTAACTTCATGAAATTCCTTCCCAGTAAACTGAATCTAGATTAGATATTGCAAGGTTCTGACTACCCTTACCACTCTGATCTTGTCTACATGTGAAACTTGGGCCAGTTAACTCTAAGTGGTTTTAAATCAGTTTAGTTAATCTGGTGCAGACTCCTGTGGCAACATGAGTGCTTCATACATTTGTAATAGCAGCAGATCAGAGTGTACTACGGAACCTTAGAGCATGGCAGCAGGGGCCACATGGCCAGCTACTCCATGGCAAGCTAGTGGGCTGTAGATTCACACCCATATTGCTGTGCACTCAGTCTCCATGTGTACATACCCTTCAGCAAACTGAAATAAACCAATCTTAAAACAGTTAACTAAGTAAGTTTAAAATAGCATCTTTAGTTTAACTAGTGCCCCTTTCTCATGTACACTGGTCTCAGTGACTTGAGTGTTTGAGGATACTCAGCTGCACACAAGGACTGAGCCATAACTGACATCCTAAAGACCACACATGAAATGATGAGGAAGTGGGGTGGGGAACTGAGATGCCTTCTGTGCAGAGGCTATTCACAATTCAGTAAACAGGATTCAGGAGCCAGAAAAATAATATTCAAAAATATAATTTCCCAATATAAATGTTAAATCTCATTTCAGATTCTGATCACTCAATGTTTATTTGCCTTATGTGGTAAGCACTGAAAATTGATTTTACATGCTAAGCACAGACATCACCATTCTATTGTGCTTAGGTGAACTTTGCTGATTTTATTTTTAATGTAATTAAAATCCAAATAAAATAAAATGGAAATCAAACATTTTAAGTCCTTCTAAGCCATCTCTGATAATATTCATCAAGAAAGAATTATTTTTGATGCTAATTCTAAGTCATTTGTGAAGTTGTTTATAACCTAAATTTATTTCCTATTCAACTGATTAAATTACATGTCTGAGTAACTCTTAATTACATTTTGCCCTATGATTTCAAAAGCTTTCTATCTTTAAGGTCTGTTGGTAAACAAATGAATGAGAAAATCAAATATATCCAATTAAATTCACACAATGTAAAAGTTTAATCAATGTAAAAGCTTTTGGTGAAAAGAAGTTGCCATTAATACTGTCAGGTAAAGCAATCTATTTGCCTGTGGATTTTACCATAGATACACTGAAGATAACATGAGACATTCCATATGGATTGTATTTGAGAAATGTGAACTTTTTTGGGAGACTATCTTACCTAAATATACCTCATCTTACACATGTGGCAATGAAAAACATATATAAGGTATTACTTTTGCTGCCAGCTGCTACACACTACCCACCCCACACATTTGTATAACAAAAAAAAAGACAATCTTTTTCATTGTTATTTTTATGTTTTACTTAGAAAATGTGACTGACCAATCACAAAGTTTCTAGCTACATGTGCACAATGTAATATAAGTGGGAGGGGGGTTGTTTTTTTTTTTTTTACTTTACAAGAAACTTCCTCCGTTCCTGGTATAATTATACGTACACACTGCATCACCACAATTCCTTCCACACCCACAACTTAGAGGCTACGAACTGAGAGAGGCCTCACATTGTGCCATACATATTACCAATCCAGGCTCTCACCAGTGGGGAATGTGGGAACTTTCAGCAGAAGATGTCCAGCTAACTGTCCTCTGACACACACATCCTCAGACTCTTACTCAAGTAATCTAGCTGTATCAATTGTCATAGAGGTACACAATGGGATGGTGGTCTGTGAAATAGCCAGAACCACAGCCATGGCTCAGTACACATATTCAAGTCAACACCATAAATTCTTCCCAAGAATGATTAGCAATGCTGCTGACAAACTCTCAGTAGGTGATGTGGGGTTAGAGCTGCCTCTAGCAAGTACTGAGAAAGGAGGTAAGGGTCTGTGTAAATAGGAAAGAGAGTCAATCTTGCATTCATGTCTGCCATGGTGTGAGGGGGTCTTTATAATCTCTACAGGTGACACTTCCAACCATTCGAACAACACTGTCTCATTTCCGGTAGGGTCTTCAAATGATTCCACAAAACCTAATAGTCAACAGTATGAAAAGACCAGCATACAAAAGTATTGACATAGACCAAGTGGCTTTTTCCATGAGGATATCAAACATCAGTTATGCTGGTGGACCCCTTCTTAAAAATCCATGTCTGACAGACAAAGAATATATCTAAAGCTGAGACACTAAAAGTCTGATCAAAAGCTATGCTACAAATGCAAGAAACAGCACAAAACAGGGCTAGTAGTAGTAGTAGTAGAATAAAGTTACAAATTACTTTTTCTGCATTATTATTAATTATTTTAATGCCAGGAGGCCTGAGCCAAGATCAGGGTCCCATTCTGCTTGGTACTATACATACACTAGTAAGAAACAGTCCCTGTCCCAAATTGCTTGTTATCTATGAATTGCATCTATAAGAAAGATATTGAGGGTCCGATATTTATCTGTGACTCTTTATGCTTTATGTATTCGGAACTAGATTTTGTAAAGTTACTAGTGAATTTTGGAACCTGAGTTTATTTTATTTTTTAAACTCCCCTCTGAGAACCACCCCTTTTTAAGGGGTCTCAAGTTGAGTATTCAAAGCTGAGGCACATGAAATCTGAAGTCACTTTTGACAATCTTGGCTTAGATTCCTAACATTCTTTTAGTATGATTTTTTCATTGATTCATATATTTTTAACACCAGAAGGGACCATTATCCTTTTGTTGGCTGAATATAAAATATTTTGTTCTACCTATGTGATATCCAGTTTATAACTCTTGGTTATAACACCACTCATATATTCAAAAGCTAGTTACACAGCCCCAGTGTATTTGCCAGGCAATTTATCAACATTTATTCTTTATCCAAGTGGCAGACTACTTGTCATAATTAATTATTGAAGTAATAAATAGTCTTATTAATAAAAACTGATGACAAGAGCAGAATGACTTCCTTGATAAAGACTGATGACGGATTTTAGTATCTGACACGACATTTGGTATACTGTGGAGATTGAATCTAAGGCCTCCTGCATGGATAATAAATTGTTATTTCAGAGAATAAAATGATTGATACATTTGCTTTCTGAGGGGGGGAAAAAATAATCTGGGAAAAGCTTCTACTCCCTAACTTATTTAAACAGACTATGGTGAAATTTTCTGTCCTTGTGACAAATTTAACTTTCCAAGAAAAGTGACAGCTCTTTGGCTGTGAGAAAGCAATTGATGCCTGCTTGGGTGCTTGACTTACAGAGTCTCCTAAAAGTAAAATTCATTTGAAAAAATCTTTTGGCATTCTTGCTTACCTATTTTGCACAATCCCTTGACATTTCTTGGAGGAGTGGCTCCAACCTAGCAAAGGGATGATGGGAAATCATGGCGTGTGACATAATGTCAAAATCTACTCTGAGACAAATGAAGTATGTCAGCTTACTTTGCAAAGACCGCCACTGTTCTTATCACTGCATGTCTGAGTTGGCCTGCTGCACAAGCTCATTGTATTTTTCTATTGGTTTGATCTTACCTTTTATGACAAACCAGCCCTTGAGACCATGCATTTTTTGACAACATGGAAAATGGCTGCGTGGGGATGGAAGGGGTGGGGGGAGAAAAGAGAGGCTTTTATACAGAGTAGAAGAAAAATCTGCTGTATACTTTAGTAAATATTTTATTCATAACTATTACCCCAAGTTAAAATCCAAATGACAAATATTGTAAAAATGTCCTCTCCCAGGGAGTACCTAGAATCCAAAAAATGCCTTCCAGTCAGTTTCCTCATTGTTTAGCTTTTCCTATTTTGTCTTTAAAAACAAAATAAAACCCACTTAACTAGTAAGTGGTTTTAGATATTACAAAATAGACCTAACATATGCTGTGAAATTTTAAACTAAAAACAAAATTGTAACAGTTATTTGCTTTTAAATTCTATGCTGTGAATAAGTTTTATATTTTAATAGATACACTTACTTCTACATATGGCACACTAGAAATTTCTACTTTTGGTCTCAGATACCACCCTGAACACTGTATCTTCACTCTTCTTTTCAGTCTTCTAAAATATGTATAATGAAGGTAGCAGACTTTTTCATATAAGAGATACCTTTGTTCTCCTGCTTTAGAAATAGTGTAATCTTACAACATATATTTTAGCCACCTAGGTTTTTTTTAAATGATGACTGTCTTACACTACTGTATTATGATCTGAAAAGAGAGAAACAAATGAATAGAGCATTTATTTTTTCAGCCCATTTAAATGTTCTACTTTAAAGTACAAACATAATATTTCTTGGAAATGGGCAGCCATCACTATATGATTTTCTGTTAATTATTCCTTTTGTATCTTTTATTTTAAAATGGTTTGTAAAAGCAGCCTTAGCAACAATAGAGTAATGATATGGAAATTTAAATAGATTTTTAAAAATTATGGTCTTTTAAAGTTGTTTTTTATATTGAAAATATTATAAAGTAGTGCAGTTTTTCTACATACATTATATACTGTTCTCCCAAATGCTCTTATAACTTAACTATACTATTTGGTTTATGCTATACACTGTACTTTAAAGTATTGTAATTCCCATACTTCTTTCTAAATTGCAAGCATGATCACTATCTAAGCATAAGCACAAATGCAATATAGTTGTGTCTTAGTCTGAGCCAGATGTAGTTTAGACAAATAAAACTAAGCATATGAATGAGCATCATTTGATTTAAAAAAAAACCCTAAATAAATATTATATAAGTATAATTATGGGATTTAGCCAAAAACACAAGTAGAGGGCCAAGAAGGAACAAACACACAGTAGGAAAAATCCAGAGGTGCTTACTTCATTTTTTCTTAGTCTTTAATGAGTCAAAGTTCTTCATTTGGCCCAGAGATAGTCACATGCACAAAATCTCCTCTAGAATGGCAGTGTATTTATCATTCATTAAACATATGAGGCCAGATGCTGCCAAATTTTAAGTAGTACCTAACCTTACTCTGCAAGTAATCTTGTTGAAAGCAGTGGGGCTATTTGCATAGTAAGATATGATACAGCAAGATTGAAGATGGAAGAATTAATCCTGTAACTATTGTATTTATGTATCTTGTAAGAGGTGTGTGTGTGTGTGTGTGTGTGTGTGTGGGAGGGAGGGGATACGTTGTAGAGTCCTTGCTTACACTGACTGTTTGTGTAAGTGCTCTGCAGTTTGAATGGGAGCTCCATAATCTAGCCCTAAATAAATAGTAAATTAGAATGATTTTGACATCTCTTGTGATATTGTGCTGCCTCCAGCTTGGCCATAATTCCATACCAACGACAGCAACAGGCATCTTTACGCTGACTTCAGTGCACTTCAGAACAAGCCCTTACTGCTCATTTTGGCAGAACAATGGATCTAAGATGGAACTAAAAAGTAAACTGATTCAGATAAATGATATCTTATCACCTGTATGTCTTTACTAGAACTGGGAAATTTATAGCATAAATTAGTCAGAAGCCATATAACTCTTTTCAGTCTAGTTAGTTCATAAATGGACCAATACTGGACCTGGTCTGTTTTGGAATGGGAGAGCTAAAGAGCTACTAAGAGCCTGAGTCTCCTCTGGGTGTGAAATGCTACCATTTAACTACATAGAGTGTAAGGTCCATATTATCCTTTTTCTAATAAGCTTAGCATGTTGTCGATCTTTTAATTCTTTCTTTTCTGTAGGAAAGTGCTGTAAAAGATGGTTCTATCAAATAAAAAATATCTTTTTGGAGATAAAACATTTCAAAACAGAAAAGGATATATAAAGTTCAATACATAGAATGTATAAAAATAAATTTTAATATTTTAAACAGTGGCATGTTTGTAGAGAATATAATTGCAGTTTCCTCTGCATGCTCTTAATTAAAGAGGATTTGCTCATTTCTCTTGATCACATGGGTATTAGTTGCTTAAAAATTTGTTGAAAACAAACAATATCCTATCACAATGAAATATATGTTTTCCTATATAATGGGCCCAGTCCACTACTGAGATCTACAGAACTGGTGCTTGAAAGCATGGATGATGTGCAAATCTCCCATATAAAATTAACAGGACATTGTGGTGGATTAACCCTAACTCCACATTTACCACCTGGTTGCTTATTCTCTCCTGCAGCTCATATATAAGAGTAAGAGGTTTTTTAAAAAAAATTCTTGAGTAAAATTCTGAAATATAAAGTCAAAGCATTATGTTTCAGAAATGCCAAAACCGTTTTAACAATTCCAGGAAAAAAATTAATCACCTGAAATATTTTGTTGAAATTCCCCTAAATTCAATAATTGTTTTGGTCAAACTGATTCTGCATTTTTCCAGTGGAAAAAAATTATGCTGTTCTACTTAGGAGCTGAAGTCCCACCTGAGATGTGGGAGACTTGGATTTGAATTCTTGCTGTAAACCAGGTACAGTTCGGATTCAAACCTGAGTTTCCTACATTCTAGGGAGGGTCCTAAACACTGGTCTGATGGGTATCCTGGAGAATGAATGGGCCTCACAGCTATCTTTTGTACAATGTGGGTTGTTAGACTATCTATGGGATTAGGATTTGTAGACAGACTACAGCAAGGGGTTTGGCACATTTGAGCAGGTTGTTAGCTATGGGGCAGTATCAAGATTTAGGTGGTATTGTGCATGTCTACTGATGGGGTGGGAATTTAGGTGAAAAAGCTGAAAAAAGTAGGTTTAGATGAGATCTTATTAAAACTGGGCAAAATATTTCAGCTAAAACCATTTTCAAAAAATAAATGCAGATTCAGAGACACTGAAAAACTTTGTGAATTCATGTCAATTTTGCTGAATTCCTTGTGTCAAAAAATCTGAAAAAGTCTATTTCATTTTCAGAGTTTTTTGAAACAAAACATTTCAGTTTAATGCAAAATGACTTTATTTTGAAATTTTCTTCAATTTTATTTTTTTTAATTAAAATGCTAGAAATTGAAAAGAAATGTTATTTTGGGTCACTTGAAACTTTTTTTATTTTTAAATTGTGGTTGACCCAAAACAATTTTTTTTATTATTTTTTCAACGCTGTCAGTGAACCAAAAAGTCAGTTATTTGCGCAGCTCTAATCTAATTAAGATCTGCTCCCTATGCTCAAAGCAGCTCTGAACATCTGAAAGAATTTATCTAATAGAGTACACCTTATGCAAACTGATTATATCTAACATGAGGAAAAAATCAGGAACAGATGAGCCAGAACTCATTTTTATGTATAGCATTAATAATAGCATAAATTGTCAACTAGATGACAATAAAATACTGTGAATGAAGTGCAGATTAGGCAGATAACAGGTAGTCTTTTTGCAAGGTTCTCTAGGTTAGCTTAAATGATAGGAGATTAGTTGGCTGCTAGTCAGCTAGCTCCATCATGAATTTAGAACAGCTAAGTGCACTGATCATAGGCATTTTTGGATAGCTCTTAATGTAAATTTTGTTTATACAGTTTTTGACATGCAGTCAGATGAAACATCCTATTTTCATTTTTTAAAGTAAATTATGCTAGATGGGAAGATGATTTGCAATGTAATTGGCATAAAGTGAAATCCAACTTTCATGTAAAGGTCAAGATATCCTCTGTTTCATAGTTTTGCAAAGTTTTTACATTTTCCTTTGTGTGTCCTTTGAAGATTCTGCCTGGTTTTAAAGGAGGCACCATTTTATAAAGCATAGCTTGTAAATAGGGTGACCAGATGTCTTGATTTTATAGGGACAGTCCCAATATTTGGGACTTTTTTCTTACATAGGTGTCTATTACCTCCCACCCCCGTCCCTATTTTTCACACTTGCTATCTGGTCACCCTACTTGTAAATATGGCCAACAGCATTTACAGAGGTAGAGCAATTAAATATTAACATGTTTGTAGCAGAGTAGGGCAAATTAAAGATGAGCTAAAGACACAAATATGGAAGTTTAAAATAATGTATTTCTATCAACTTTAGCAAGTGTTTGTATATTTGGATTTGGCTGTTCCTGACACCTCCACACTAACTTGGTGCATATTTGTGCAAATGATAAAGTAAAGTTTTTAAATTTTCTCTTGATGTTAATAATCTCAAGAACTATTTTTAAGTAAGGACTTATTTTTAGCACACAGCGGCATTATCTGTAGCACACAGAAGCATGTTTGAGAATGCAGGGCAGACACAGAGAAAGCCAATCCTGGTTGCTTTACTCATGGCTTCAGCTTGGAAGAAGGATGGATACTCAATGAGGGGTAAATGTGGCCGAGGGTGTGGAAGCTTCTGATGAATATTTTCACTTATAAGATCACAGACAGAGCTAGAGCTGGATGAATTCTCACTCCTTTTTAATTTTCCTGTATTTACACCCCTTTCATATAGCCACAAATGTTGTCACAATTTGTTGCAAAATGGTTCTTCTGTGTTGGTGAAATTCATCTCTGTGCAAAAGCTGAAAACAATCCCATTTGAAGCAGGGCTTAACTGGAGCATAGGCTTTGTGTGATGCTTCTCAACAGGGGTGAATTCCACCCTGTAAGAATAGTGGTATTCAATTAAGCTAGAGTATTTGTGTGCAAATGTGTGTATCCATGGGCGGCAGGTGAACATTCCCTTGGGGGAGGCTAGTCACTATGCCCAAGGCCCCCACCATAGCCCAGAGCACACTACTCCCCCACTGCCACTGCCCTTCAAGCACCCCTCAGCCCCAGTACTGGGCGTCACAGCCAGAGTGCCCCCAGATGCAGCATAGTTCCAGCGCTGGGAGGATGGGTGGCACAGTGTGGCCCCAGTGGCTTGATGCAATAGAAACACATTATGGGCCAAATCTTCACTAGTGTAAGTAGAAACAGCTCCAATGAAGTTAACACTTAATTATACCCCTTTTTTTAAAAAAAAAAATCCAATTGTGCACTTTCCCACTGAACCATTCCCATTTTTTAAAAATTATCTGACATGTCCATGGGATCTTTTGTTTAGTTTAAATCCTGCCACACAAAGACAGCACACACAAAGCAAGAACAACTCACTTTAGTTTGAAAGCTTAATGCTACCAGAACCATTTTCGGATTTCTGAGTACAACCTTAACATAGCCAAGCTCAGCAACAAAACTTTTGTACACTGGAGTAACTCCATTCATTTACTCATGATTTTTGCCCAGTGCAAGTGAAAAGATAATCAACTCCATTTTTGTATTGATATATTTTCTAAAATGCATATATGCTCCCAGAAGCATCTCCACATTCACACCTTAAAACTACTAGAGCACATCAGATGACCCAAGGAGATAATCTATAGCCACCCATGAGAGTTGAATGTGTAATTCCAGGATAGGGGAATGAAACTTTACTGTCCATAGCATTATTCTCAGTCAGATTTGAAAGGAAAAGACTTTAGTAATTGATTTTCCTTACTCCTTTGATATTAAAGCAGGACTGCAAAAAATGACATCTTAACTGTCCCATTTTCTCTGCAAATGCAGAAGAATAATGACTAATGATAATGACTTACATTGCCACAGTCCTTTGTCCTGAGGGATCCTCAGTGCTTCGTAGACTTTGCAAATTGTGTGTGTGTGTGTGTGTTGCATAATATAGGAATTCTTTCACTCTCTAACAACATGAAGCCATGCCTGGAACAAAAATACCCTAGGGTCAGATCCTCAAATGGTTTAAACTGAATAGGCTACTGACTTCAGTGGATTTACACCCATTTGCTAACAGCAACAGTATACCACATTTTAGGGCTGGAAATGAATAATATAGCCAATTGCAACTAAAGGGTAATTTTAGGGAAGAAGAATGTACTTACCCAAAATGGATTCTGGTCATTGCTCAGGGTTAACATCTCTACTCTTACAAAAATTGCTGTGGGTTTTTTAGAAGCATAAGACCAGTATCTTATTGTGAAATCTTGTCCTAAAAATGTCAAGTTGAGCAGCCTATTACCCCTAATATTGTGAATGGACATTGACTCAGTAGTGACCAAGAGAGAGGATTTGTGGTGCTGTATAAAAGGGAAGATGACTGTCTACACTAATACGGACACCACTTTTACAAAATTGTGAAATTTTGTATGAAGTATGCCTTTTGAGGTATCGTTGGAAAAGCTGTAATTTGCTGCAAATTATCATCTTATAATGTGGATATCAAAATTGTGTGTGAAATTACAAAATTTTGCTGTATGTTTAATTCAAACATGGCATGAGTCTGAAAAACACCCGCATGTTAGCTCTTCAGGAATAACAAAGGCACTCTAAACAAGGGCCTCTCCACATCATTCCCAAAGACACCTCAAATAGCAACCTACGCAAAAGGTGCAAACTAGAATTTGCAATTCATATGAAGAACTGATGGCAAAGCAAGTAAACCATCAAACTACCTGACCGAAAACACAGCCAGGACTTTTCCAACAAAAAGGATCAAAATCTGAAAAGGAAGAACAAAGACCCCCTAGCCACCTCATCCCTGGGCTGGTGAATTCTAACCAAATTTTGAACAAAAGGATTGAGGTCCCCATAAACTATTTGGGCAATCTAGAGAGACTTTTAGAAAACTAGCAGATTTAACCTCCCTACTATCGTTACAAACTCTAACCTGTCATGTATTTTACCTGCTTTAAACTCTAAACAACTCTCATTTCTTTTTCTTAGTTAATAAATCTTTAGTTAATTTCCTAAAGGATTGGCTGTAGCATTGTCTTTGGTGTAAGGTCCTGACCTGGATAAGCAACTGGCCTTGGGGGTAGGTAGAACTAATGTGTGGTGATGTTTAGTTTTAATAACCTTTCATCACAGAAGTCCAGTTCATCTGGCTAGTAATATAGCCTGGAGTGTTTAAGGGGACTCTCTGGGACTCCATGTTAAGCTAGTATAGTGATCTAGGAGCACACTTTTGTTGCTGATCTGGTTAAATCTAATTAGAGAATATAAAATCAGTGTGGGGGTGAGTCCAGTTTTTTGACAGTCTGACCTGAGTTTGGCCCTCTGAGCTGTGTTCCATACCAGGCATAGTGACAGGATTTCCCTGCGAAATCTCCAGCACTATTCCAAACAGCTACCTGGGTTTTTCTTGGAGATTTTTTCATTCTAGTACAGAAAAGGATGGATGATCCTGCTTGGCTTACATCATCAGATAACACCTTGGCGTTTTAGTGCTGGTGATAACAGAGCAGGTATTCTCCGATTTGAGGCAAGATAGTCTGATTGCAGTTAGAGGACAGGGGGAAGAAGAAGGGAACAGGCGAGCTGGTAGGTCTGCAACCACATGGGTTCACAAGCTGTAACTGCTACCCCAGTCACAGAAGCTGCTGAAGCCATGAATATGTGGTAGAGGTCACTGAGTCTGAATGCGTCCATGCACTAGTATGCTTAGGCGAGAAGTGGTAATCCTATCCATCCTCTATAGCCCACTGATCTGAGCATATAGCCCATTTACTCAGTTTCCCCTGGATATGGACTTAGGTATTGATCCCTTTGTGATGTAAGGTACGTTAACACCTTCAAAATTTAGGACTGATAATGGCACCTAAGGGTCTGCTCGTTTCTGAAAGTGAAAGATAAAGCAGTATTCATTCCACTTTTCCATATTGAAATCAAATGATAACTAAAACATGCACATTCTCTTGCATTGATAGTGGCCTTTAAATACTATTTGTTTTGAAAGTGCAGGATAGGCAGTATATTGGATGGGTAGAGGAGAGCTATATGCATTTCATTATATATCGTCTAATATATAAGGTTAAACAATTTACTGAAGTAACAAATACTTGAAAGAAAACTGATTAAAATGTATGAAATCTGTATATATTTCATTTTATACAAGTATGCACTTAACTAAAAAGTACAGCACATCTGTTTCTGCAATCTAAACTGAATTAACATGATTTTATTTGAAAGATGGGTACATTAGACTTGAGAGCTTACATGGATTTGCTTATCTGCATTGTCTATGGGGTTTGGAATAGTAATTCATTATAATGCATTATACTTTATTTATAACTCACAAATGGCTTAGAGATTTAGATTTTGCCATTTGATTTCTAAATCCCATCTTACTGTTTAGTGCCAGTATCCATTAGGCAGGATTGTTATGGGTCAACTAAGTAAAGGAAAAGCGGTGAGAGCTTCATAGGACAAGCTATGAGGATTCATCCGTAGGTAGCCTGAGTCCAGTTTTGAGGTCAAAGTGTAAGCAAGTTTGCTTGATTTTTATTTATTTATTTATTTCTAAAGACTAGAAAATGCATATTAGTAACTAATGAATATCATACAAGGTGGGTCACAATGTACATTCAGATTTTTAAAAATAGAATTGAAACAGTTATAACTTAATTATGTTTACATATCTCTATTTGTTATTGCCTGACTCCGAACATCTCATGTGAGCTTAAGTGTTCAGGACTCTCATAAGGTTCTCGGAATTTCTGTTGTTAGGTCATAATCTTAATAAAATGTATTTTTCAGTAGTAATTTTATTATGGTCCATACCCCAATAATTATATCTATATTCCTATAAATACACCTTTATAATTTCATGCATGGAAATCCAAGAATATAGCCCTCAGAAAGGGATGATCAGGTTCTGGAGAGAATACCAGAGGCAGAATTACAAAAGAAAAATCCCAAACGGGAAAAACTATTGTATTTGAATGTGCTTTTAATCAAACATGCTTCAGAATCTTGCTTTTAGGGCCTGTAGGAAGGATTCTTCTAGAGCAGGGGTTCTCGCAACAAATTTTTTTGGTGGCCTAAGAGTGCGGCCACCAACTCTTGCTGATCGCCACCCTGACAATTGTTCCTAAAATACTTAATTAACATAGGAAAAGCCAATAAATATGCACAATACACATCCAAATCATTGTAATTTATTCATGTAGTTTTTTTAGATTCAGTAATAAAAATAATATGCAGTTGTCTCTATTCATTACTGGACCTAAACAGAATAGAAACACAAATAAGGCGCTTTGCATGTTCTTGACTTTTTATTGTTCTTTCTTTTGCTTTTTTGTTGCTTTTTAAAAACAACAACAAAAAAAACTTGCTAGCTGGCAAGTCTGCTGCTGTGAAAAGTGATATTTGTTAATATCACTTTCCACAGCAGATTTACTCAGCACAGGCAAGGCCTGGGACAAATTACGCCCTGGATGGGGAGGTGGGCAGGGAGGGACAATGTTGGGGTTGGTGAGCCTGAGGCTAGAGCCTGGAACCATAGCCTGCAACCACATGGACAGAGCCTGAAGCCTTGTGGCTGAAGCCTCGCCCTCCCCCGCCCACCCGGGAAAGTGGGGAATTCACAGCTGCCTGCACCTCCAATATTTGTGTCTCTAGAGAGGGGCAGGGCCAAACCCCTGCTGGCAGCCCTGGGAGAGGAGGCCACTACTTTGCTTCCCCCCAAATCACAGCCCAAGAGTCTGTGGCCGCAAGAAAAGTCCCTGGTGGGACGCATGAGGCCATGGGGGATGCAGCTGAAATGCGCTGTGCTAAAGGCTGCTTTTCCTTGAAGAGTGGGTGGGGAAAGTACCACATCATAGAAGGGGCACCTGAGAAAGTTAATGGTGTCTTTCTCAGCATTCACTTACATTGACAATGGCGGTAGACCTTGGCCTCATGAAAGCAGGGTCTCAGCCATCCTGATTGAAATATGTTGTGGACAAGGACTTTAGATAAGCAGTACCTTATTAGCAAGAGGTCATCTTGTTAGTTATGTTTAGGCTCTGAAACACATTGATTGTTTCACACGTAACTTTTTGTTTATAATATTTCTTTGTCCTATCACTGGCATCTCTAAGCTTTGTTCAATAAACTTCTTATAAGCAAATCTCAGGCTGCATCAACCCTACACACCTCAGAGCTTGGTGTAGAGTCTACATGTAGCTACACGCACAGTGAAAAGCAGGAGGTATCTACACTGCAGTGCATAGCTACGTGTGTCAGTGAAAGGCTCTGGCTAGGGGGAGACAGCAAAGAGAGGCTGGGCCAGACTTTTCCTACTGTGGAATAAGTCAGCACAAAATGTGACTTTTTTTTTCCCCCTCTCCCCCCACCTTTTATTCAAGGATAAGCACACTCTATGGTGTACCCATTAAAAGAGATGTGGAATCTTTTGCAGGGGGAGCAGTCCAGCTGCATGGAGCTGCCCAACACTGTCTCCACTGCCTCTCCTCTGCTGGAGCCTTTCCCCATTGACAGTAGGGTGAGCAGACAGCAAATGTGAAAAATCAGGACGTGGGTGGGGTGTAATAGGAGCCTATATAAGAGACAGTCCCAAAAATCAGGACATCTGGTCATCCTAATTGCCATCATATTTTTCCTGCTGTGAGGAAAGTCTCTGGCAAAGGGGAGGTGGTAGGGAGAAGGACTGAACCTTTCCCAGCTGCCTGCCAGAGACTTTCCTCCCTTTCCACAGTCTTTCCCTGCAGTGGGGAGAGGCTGCAACAGAGGGGAGCTGGTGGAACCTTTTCCCAGGCCTTTCCCTGCCAGACCCTTTCCCCACTACAAGAAACAAAGGCTCCCCCTGCATGGAAAGACTCCAGCTGCAGCAACATAGCAATATATCACATTGCTAAAAATAGCAGTGTAGAGGGGCAAGCAGGGCTTGAGTGAAGAGAATATGTTGGTATTGTGGCAGAGCTCCAAGCTTGTCCCCAAAGATCTCGCACTTCTAGGCGGTTTATGCTAACCTCAGTGGCTCACTGTGATCTTCCACACAGCCCTTCTCTCTCTAGGGCCAGGGTTACAGTCTACTGAGCCCTTTTCATCATAAGCCAGCAAGGAGGTTGATGAGAGAACTTCCACAGTTTCTGTTGTCCCTAAGGGCTTGTTTCAGAACAGTTTAGCCTCCTGTCGTGACAGGGGCCTGACTTCCCCTCCCAGGAGGTGTTCCCATAGTGGCAGGTTGACGGGGAAGCTGGGCCTGCCCTCTACTATGGGTTCTGGCCCACGGACCCTAATGGTAGCAGCTGTTGGCAGCCAAACTGTCACTGACAGAGTTACAGTTCCCTGGGCCACTTCCCTACAGCTCTTTTATTCACCCTTACCTTAGGGCTCTTTTACTGATGGCTTGAGGATGTCTTCATTAACCAGCCCTTCAGCCGCACTTCCTCTCCTCTGGCTCCCCAGCTTTTCTCTGCCTGACTGGAGCAAAATATTTGGGGCCCTTAGTTTTAGAAATTAATGGGCAACACGTTTAAAACAAATAAAAAGAAGTTCTTCTTCGCACTACGTACAGTCAGCCTGTGGAACTCCCTGCCTCAGGAGGTTGTGAATGCTAGGACTATAACTGAGTTTAAAAGCGAACTGGATAAATTCATGGAGATTAATTCCATTAATGGCTATTAGCCAGGAAGGGTAAGGAACCTCTGTTTGTCAGAGGGTGGAGATGGATGGCAGGAGAGAGATCACTTGATCATTACCTGTTAGGTTCACTCCCTCTGGGGCACCTGGCATTGGCCACTGTTAGTAGACAGGATACTGGGCTAGATGGACCTTTGGTCCTACCCAGTATGGCCGTTCTTATGAGCTTATGTCCTTATATGTTAATAGAAAAGGAACAAATCCAAACATGACATTTAAAAAACAGCATAAGAAGACTTCAGAGAGAATTAGTAATGTTTAGAAAAGGAAACAAATCAAGCAAGAGACCCTGGACAACCAGATAATTTAATAAAACTACTATAACTGAAATACGCCTACTGTAATATGGACATATAAGATGTCCTTTATTAAAAGGGGCCCATTAGATTACATTTTAGACTAATGGATAAAATTCCCATCTCAATAGAAGCCCTAGAGTAGTTATCTGTGAATTTCAAACTTGTCCACAGATCTTGTGATGGGTCATGGTACCATTATTCTTTGGAAATAATGCCTCTCACCTATAGTGAAACATGATAAATGCATTAGCAGAATCACATTATCTCAGGATAACAGTCCCATTAAGACTTGTCCCCACTTCACTTTAAAGCACTTCCTGGAAGTTAGTGACTCAATTCACTCAGCAGAAACCCCACTTTGATATGATATACTGGATGGGTTTTAATTACTGCATCCTTAGGGACTTTCCCTATGAATATATAGCTTATCAACAATAGGGATTGAACAAAAATAACCAATTCCCAAGTTCTCCAGAAAGTTTAAAGAGAAAGGTAATTTCAAGCGACAGTCATTTTCTAACCTGAAAAAAACATTTTTCCCATGAATCGTTTAAGATTCAAATATGAATTTTGTAGCTAAAAATAAATTTCCACAATGTAAGATCTAAAATTTTAAGAGGATCTCAGAGCTGCTGTCTTCTTGGCTGAAAATATCTTTCAGATTTGAAGTCCTCATGGCTTCTGCATTCTCTCTTGCCTTCCCCATAATAGATCCCTTTACCAGTTCTTGTATATCAAAGCAGTGTTAAGAGTTTTATATTTTTCATTTGATAACTATGTGTACTTCAAAGAAGTCTCTAGAAAAATACAGACTGGTCTGCTCTAAATTGTTGTTGCATTTGTTGACAATTACACCTTTCTTGCATATACTTTAGGAATTCAGTAAGGCAAGTACTTATGAATAAAGTTTCATATGACTGAGACTTGACTTTGTGGGGCAACCTTGTTCAAGCCAACCTTTTGGGATGGGATGTATGTGGCTTGGGACTCTTTGTGGTTTGTTTTCAGAAAAGCGATGGACAATAGGTCTGATTGGGAAGTGCCTTCTGGATGCTATCCTGCTACAAAAGACACCATTTGATCTGAGTATTTGTTTGTACTGTTGTTTTATGTTTGTGTACTATTCTTTGCTTAAATATCAACAAAATGAGTAAAAATACTGTTGCAATTTCTTATTTTTCTTTAATCTTTTTATCTGTTCTTTATAACTAATTTTATTTTTTTCAACAATAAAGATAGTACTTAGTATTTATATGACACTTTCACCATACATTAATATATATTTTACCCTGAATTATTTTTACTGTATCTTATTCTTCTAGCTTGATAACTTTGCTTCAGCCATTGACTGTAGTTAAAATTAGCTTCTTACTTGATCTTGAAGAGAGATTTACAGGTGTTTTAAGAGGAGGGGCGGCTCTAGGCATTTTGCTGCCCCAAGCCCAGCAGGCAGTCCGCCAAAGCCGTGGGACTAGCGGATCCTCCACAGGCAAGCCGCCAAAGGCAGCCTGCCTGCCGCCCTCGTGGCGCTGGCAGAGCACTCCCCACAGCTTGCTGCCCCAAGCATGCGTTTGGCGTGCTGGGGCCTGGAGCCGCCCCTGTTTAAGAGCAGAGAGATCTTTGCCCTGAATTGACAGTAAAGAGTGTTTTATGTTGTTTTGTCATTAAATCTCTTCACCTATTTGTACCACTTTTTGTGTTACCCTCTGTAACTTGCACATTTTAATTCCTCCCTAATTTAAATAAATGTCCAAGCAGTCCTGCAGTGACTCAAGAAAAATACTAAGAGGTTCCTAACTTTGTAACTATTTAATTTAATACTGGGAAACCAGTCTTCAGCACAGCAAAGGCTCCAACATCAGAATTTCAGTACAACGAAGACTGACATCTAAATTATGATCTCTAAAGAAAGTAAAATGGCTTCATTTGAATAGAAGAAGAAATTTCATGACTTGAAAAAAAATCTGTAGTTGACATCTACAGACTCTTTTATATCAATTAACTATTTAAAATCTACCAATAAACTAGCATTTAAAAATCTCGTTTATAAATGCAAAAGATTGGAGTTAATTTCTTCCCCTAAAAATATGTAATTTTGACTTTTACATGTTCATAATATCACTAATTATTTGGTGATTCTTTACTCTTCCAATACTTGATAATAAACAACAGAGTTTTTTTAGAAATGCTACATTTTTTTGAGAAATTTAATGCGTGGATTATTCTATTTGAAAATTGCATATTGCCTCCATGAGGGCAGAAATATTTAACTGACAAGATATTAACACAATGGATCACAGTTTCTAAAAAAAAAAAAAAAAAAAAATCTTGTCAATTTATTTTGATCTTATCTTAACCAAGATCCTTGTGATCTCCCTACTGAATTCACATTCATTGACCACTGCCTTCTCTCCTTCATCAATGGCCACATTCTACCTACCTTGCAATCCTCCTCTAAGCTACAATTTATCAACATTCCTAATTTATGTAAAGTTTTTTGTTTTTTCCTCCCCTCCCTCACAACCAATGATCTAAGTTCTCCTCAACACTTATTTCCAGTATTGTCTTCTCCCTTCCACCAGTCCCAAGCCCTGGCTTCCCTCTCACTGCTACTTCTTCCACTGCTGCTTTTAACTACAGAGCACCTCTGGATAAAATACAAGGGTAATGGTGATTTTCTCCACTGCATATTTATCCTCTTCTCATATCAACTCTGCCAGCAAAGAGCAGAATTTCTTTTACTTGACTGCTTCCTATACTTACAACCCTCTTGGCTTTTCTCCAACTTTGGCTTGCTCCACCTCCTCTTCATTCATTCATTCTTCCTCTCAAGCTCATAATCTTGCCAACATTTTCAAAGACAAAATCTACAGAATCTTTAAGAAACTATCTTCCCTCCCTCCCCTGTGCCCCCCACCCTCTGCTTCCTGTATTATGTGAGTGAAAATGTTCATAATTAAAACAGTTTTAATCTGCACAACCCAAGTGCATCTTGTTCATGCACAATGAGTATGTTACAATCAAATTCTTCTTAAGAAAGAAGCTGTTGTTATGTGTCCTCAGCAACTTATTTTTAAACTAAAAAATCAAATGCATTTATTTTGGGGGAATATAAGCTCCTCCTCCAAATAATATGCATTCTAGAATAACCATTTATCTTTTTGTCAAACAGGCATATGTAGAAAAGTCGCCCTCTGAGAGGTTCAATAGTTTTGATATAACTATGGACATTTGCATCATCTTTCCTCACCCTCAAAAGCCTGATTCTGAAAAAGCCTCTATTATCTGTCACCTTGAAACAAAATGCAGACATTGGCACATCAATATGTCAAAAAAGTAGATCTTTTTCAAGTGGGGGGGCACATTCCACTCCTCAAGAACGATATTATGAGTTGATACAGGAGGACACTAGGTAGATTTAAGCCAGTGTTTCTCAAACTGGGGTCACCGCTTGTGTAGGGAAAGCCCCTGGCGGACCGGGCCAATTTGTTTACCTGCCCCCTCCACAGGTCCAGCCGATCGTGGCTCCCACTGGCCGTGATTCGCCACTGCAGGCCAAAGGGAGCTGCTGGAAGCAGAGCGGGCCGCGGCGACCCCAGTTTCAGAAACACTGCTTTAAGCTCTGAAAAGTCAGAAGTGCAATTCTTTAAAGAGAAACAAATCAATGGGATAAAACACTAGCAAATGTTGGCTGCTGGTTCCCTATTCTATTTAGCTATTTATGCCTCTGTTCTATCATTCTACTAGCCCACAATTTGG